>NC_051155.1:128174345-128427049 GCF_013339745.2 Dermacentor silvarum
CATGTCAGCCAGGCGCTTAATCGCTATGCTGCAAAACACTGCGCAGCAGATGAACATTGTATAACATTTAGTTAACCACTTCACAAAACCTTTTTTTTCACCTAGATTCCGATTTGTGCGTTAGATTGGCGTTATTTATGTTATAGGTAATTTTGGCAGTACTCGTGAGTGCACGAGGACAGTACCTCTTGCCATAGCCCACCCTTCATCCCCAATTTCTTTTCCCGTCGCCTACCATTTTCAATCGGAGTACTGACGAACCTTTTTGACGGTCTCGTTGCAGCTCTAATGTTTTCTTTTTTATCATTACGTTTGACTGTTCCCTCTTCGCGTTAGGACAATTTACTTATTTAAGCTGTACAATAAATCCTGGAAATCGCCTTTTGTTTCTGAAAAAATGCCCAGTTTGTCATCCCACTTTTTTTTTTACTTTTCGGGTGTGGCGTAAACAAAACCAAAAGCACAAAAGTAAAACTATGCAGCAATTTTAAATGATGCAACGAGCGAAATTCTCCATCACGATTTCACGAAAGGAATTAATTTCTTCTCTATATCGGCTACAGCGCCTGCATATCTTGGTGTGCGGCGCTTACAAATTGCCAAAATGCACCGACACTAATAAAACATCCAGATCCCCCGAATGCGTTGTTTAACAGTTTTCTTTTTATCTGTTGATGTGCACCGCGGAAATCTCAGAATACATTCGCTTCCACACATTCGCGTTTTTACGAAAGGTTTAAAGCCGGATTATCTGCATGCGTGACGCCTTACTACATGGGGCTTCAGATGGCGAAATAAATATTTTAATAATGCAGAAGTAATGATTTTCCTATCCCTGATACGTCCTGCGTTTTGTCAGGTCACAGCTACATTAAAAAGAAAAATGGGGGGGTAAAAACAAAATTTCATACTGCTGGCATCCTGAGCGAGTTTGTTTAGTACTTTTCTTCCACTGCGAAAAAATAAAACACGCTGGCCGAAAGCACAAGAAACTTACATTCCAAAATTTATACGTGAAGCAATTATTCGTTCCTTCTCCCACAGTTTTCTCCCCTTCATCCTCGATAACAGCAACAGTCACTGATCCATTTGTAGCACTAACCTTTCTTTTTTTGTTGTTGTTGTTGGCTGCAGGAACGTGGACGGAGGGCCACTGCATGTGGCACCCTCACAAAACCTGCAACAACACCGTTCACTACTTTTCTTGTAACGCTGCTCCGGGAAGAGACCAATGCGAGGGCAGTGCCGGTGCCGGAAAGCACTGTATTGAGGCCGGCTTACAAGATGGAGTAGCTTGCAGGAAATGCGCTGGCTTTTGGCACTGTGGCAATGACGTCACCTCATCCCCGCGTCACGGAGACACACGCTCAGCCAGAGATGCGGGCTAATGAAAGCTGTTCGCCCGTTCACCTAGCTCCTCATGCGGGTCAACGGTTAGATCAAAAGAGGCCCCGTCTAATCACACGGTTTCCTGCCTTTGCGGTAACTTGCCTCTGTTAGAAGAAGGGCAAAGAGAGGCTGCTCGAAACGTTGGTTTTATTTTGATTCACGTGGGGACGTAGGTATGTGAGAAAGAGAGAGACAGACATTGAACGCGCAAATTCACTCGGAGATGTATTAAAACATCTGCTCACCGCCTCTTCCTAATGATGTTTGCAATGGGGCCGTATCCTTATCCGACCTTGTGCATATTACAATTTCGCGAGATTTTTTGGGACAACTATCTTGTTTCTTCTGGGGTCCTACTTTTGCTCTTTCCTCTTCTCTGTCTAAATATGGCAGCGAACCAGCACTTCACCTACTAGGCCCTCGATAACCGACAAGCATCTCACCAACCAGAAATCAGTGGCTATCAGCTAGCATAATTTAGCTCAACGCGTCTTCACTATGTTTACGCCGTTGAAGCGTACTATCGCGCTCTATGCGAGTGGCAACATGGCATACACCGGTCAGTTGTTTCAATAATAAAAATGACAAGTGACATTTTTCTTTAAGCAGGGCGCCCGGTAATCAGAACGGTGTTCACCAATATCTTTTTCTTTATTTTTTTGTCAGCGCTGCCATGCTGCCACACGGGCACTGAATGGCAGCAGGGCAGCGACTACAGACAAAAAAAAAACGTTTAAAAAATTTGCATAGCTTGCACTAGTGAGGCAAGGCTAAAGAATCGGTACCTATCTGGTCCTGGCCTTAGGGGTTATGCTTTTACGGAATATATTGATTATTGATCGATTAATGCTTACCTATTGATTGGCTATGGATTCGCTATCGCAAGGTGTTGGCCATGTTACGTTAAATAATAGTGGTGATATGACTGCTCCCTCAGGTGTGCCCCTATTTGGGAGTGCAAGCTCGAGAACAAGTTAAGGACCGCACAAAGAGCGATGGAACGAAAAATCTTAGGACTAACATTAAGAGACAGGAAGGGAGCGGTGTGGATCAGAGAGCAAACGGGGATAGCCGATATTCCAGTTGACATTAAGCGGAAGAAATGGAGCTGGGCATGCCATGTAATGCGTAGGATGGATAACCGGTGGACCATTAGGGTTACAGAATGGATACCAAGAGAAGGGAAGCGCAGTCGAGGTCGGCAGAAAACGGGATGGGATGATGAAGTTAGGAAATTTTCTGGCGCAAGTTGGAATACGCTAGCGCAAGACAGGGGTAATTGGAGATCGCAGGGAGAGGCCTTCGTCCTGCAGTGGACATAAAATATAGGCTGTTGATGATGATGATCAATTAGCTATTGATTAGCTATCGCAATGTATTGGCTACGTATTTGGGCTAGGCTAACCACTACCAAGTCATCCCCAGCATTTTTTACAGAACTTATTGATTATTGATCGATTGGCTATCAAATGGTTATCGCCAGGTATTGTCCACGTATTTGGGCTAGGCTAAGCACTACGAATTCATCCCCAGCATTTTCCGAATTTATTGAGTATTTATCAAATATTGATTACCTATTGATTGGCTATCGATTGGCTATCGCATGGTATTGGCCACGTATATGGGCTAGGCTAAGCACTACCAAATCATCCCCAGCATTTTCCGGAATTCATTGATTATTGATTGATTATTAATTAGCTAGTAGAGATACCAGCAGTCATAGAGGCATTGCGTAATCCAGGAGCGCAGGAGGCACACATGAATATCTTAGCAAACATCTACAAGGATTCCACAGCTACCTTGCTTCTCCACAAGAAATGTAGAAAGTTACCTATCAAGAAAGGGGTCAGGCAAGGAGACAATCTCTCCAATGCTATTCACTGCATGCTTAGAAGTATTTAAGCTCTTAGACTGGGAAGGCTTAGGAGTGAGGATCAATGGCGAATATCTCAGCAACCTTCGGTTTCCAGATGACATCGTCCTATTCAGCAACAATGGATACGAATTACAGCAAGTGATTGAGGACCTTAATCGAGAAAGTGTAAGAATTGGGTTGAAGATGAATATGCAGAAGACAAAGATAATGTTCAATAGCCTGGCAAGGGAACAAGAATTCAGGATCGCCACTCAGCCTCTAGAGTCTATGAAGAAGTACGTTTATCTAGGTCAATTACTCACAGGGGACCCTGATCACGAGAAAGAAATTTACAGAAGAATAAAACAGGGTTGGAGTGCATACGGCAGGCATTGCCAAATCCTGATTGGGAGCTTACCACTGTCGTTGAAAAGAAAAGTGTACAATCATTGCATTCTACTGGTGCTAACATATGGGGCAGAAACTTGGAGGTTAACAAAGAAGCTCGAGAACAAGTTAAGGACCGCACAAAGAGCGATGGAACGAAAAATCTTAGGACTAACATTAAGAGACAGGAAGGGAGCGGTGTGGATCAGAGAGCAAACGGGGATAGCCGATATTCCAGTTGACATTAAGCGGAAGAAATGGAGCTGGGCATGTCATGTAATGCGTAGGATGGATAACCGGTGGACCATTAGGGTTACAGAATGGATACCAAGAGAAGGGAAGCGCAGTCGAGGTCGGCAGAAAACCGGATGGGATGATGAAGTTAGGAAATTTTCTGGCGCAAGTTGGAATACGCTAGCGCAAGACAGGGGTAATTGGAGATCGCAGGGAGAGGCCTTCGTCCTGCAGTGGACATAAAATATAGGCTGTTGATGATGATGATCAATTAGCTATTGATTAGCTATCGCAATGTATTGGCTACGTATTTGGGGTAGGCTAAGCACTACCAAGTCATCCCCATCAATTTCCGGAATTTATTGATTATTGATTGATTATCGATTAGCTAGGATGGATGGATAAAAACTTTATTTCATCCATTTAAATGTGGTTGGGCCCCTATATGTCCGGGAGCCCCCTGGCCGACATCTCTAGGCAGGCCCGGTCCACCAGCCAGAGCTGGTCATCCGAGCAAGTGGCCCGAAGAGCGGCCTCCCACGTGGAAAAGGAAGGGTTGGGAATAGGTTGTACCGCCATGGGCTTGGGGCAGCTCCACAAACAGTGGAAAAGATCTGCCCGGGGCGCTTGGCAGCTGGTACACTGTGGATTATTGAGACCAGGGTAAAATAAATGTGCCAGATATGGGGAAATAAGTGCCTTGGTCTGGATCTAGCGCCAGATTGAACACTGATGGGGGGTAAGGGAATGGTGAGGGGCAGGTAATTCTCGTCTACCTTTCCTGTAATACGTGGTAATCTGGTGGTAGGTGTAGATACCCTCTCCTGGTTTTTCCGTGGGCTTGGGTGAGTGGTCGTCCGGAGTCCGGAGGAAAAGACCTCGGACTTGCGCGTTAACGCGCTCGTTCCCGGGTACACACTCATGCCCAGGCACCCACATGATGGTCACCGGATGGGGAAGCGGAGGGATGTTTTGTAAAATATGTGTGACTGTCTTAGGCGCTATGTCTTGAAGGAAGTAACGATATGCACTTTGGGAATCGGTGCAGATTTCTGTAATGGTAGAATCTGCGGCCGCATGCGCCACTGCTAGGGCTAATGCGACCCCCTCATCAACGTCGGTGCGCGCTGTTTTAACCGAGGCCGAGATGTTAATGCGTCCGTCCTCCGTCATGGCAGCAACCGTGGCCGTTAATTCGAGCGGACCGACCGTGGCGTCGACGTAGAGGACGTCTTCGCGATTTTGATAACGCCGGGCGTAGTAATCGGCCCGCGCCTTGCGTCGGCCCGGATAGCGTTGAACATTCATGTTTCGTGGCAACGGTTTGAGGTGCATGTGAGCCGCGAGTCTTACAGGAATGGGGCACCACGGCTCTTCATTCGGGATCGTGCCGCTTGGCTCGCACCCAAGAGTTCGGAGTAGGTTTCGCCCCGTGGGTGTTCGGGAGAGGCGCAGGAGTTGATTACTTCTCTCTGCCTCTATGATTTCTTGGACGGTATTATAGAGACCAGTTTGCAGAAGGCGGGTAGTGCTAGTGCGCACCGGTAGCCTCAGTGCGGTCTTAACCGCCCGCCTGATTAGTCTATTAGCCTGATCCAGTTGTTTTTCAGTGAGATGATGATACGGAAGGTGGTAGGCGAGGCGACTGACCACCAAAGCTTCAATCATTTGCATGGTGCCCTTTTCAGAGAGACCGTGATTGCGTGACGTAATCCGGCGAACCAGTCCTGAGATTTGCTTTATTTGCTTATCGAGGAGGTTCAGTGTAAAACGTGCGTCTAGGTTAGATTGGATGTGCAGACCCAGGATCCTGATTTTATCAACCTTAGGTACTGGTTGACCGTGTACGAACAGGTCTATGCCTAGGTCGGACGTGTAGGGTTTAATCGTGAGCAATTCCGACTTTTCTGGTGAGCAGAAGAGTCCCATTATGCTAATATGCTGTTCGATGACGTTGATAGCTGTTTGGAGGGCATCTTGGGCCTCCCCAATGGAGCCTTGTGACACCCATAGGGTCATATCATCAGCATAGAACGCGTGGTGCAATTTAGGTATACCTGTGAGCTCTTTGGCAAGTGGGGCCATGGCTACGTTAAATAATAGTGGTGATATGACTGCTCCCTCAGGTGTGCCCCTATTTGGGAGTGCAAAAGCGGCGGATGTGAGTGGACCTAATCTAATCTCGGCGGTGCGATTTTCCAAAAAAACTTTGACATACTGCCAGATCCTACGGCCGCATCCTGTGGTGGCAAGGGTCCTGAGGATATGTTCGTGTCCTACGTTGTCAAAGGCTTTTTGTATGTCTAATGCTAGGATAACTCTCGTGCGTGCCGTCCGTCGTTTGGGATAGAATAACGTCTCTTTAATATGCAGGAGGACATCCTGCGCCGATAGGTTGGGGCGAAACCCAAACTGAGCGTCGGGGAAGAAGCGTTTAGCTTCTAAATGCGGTTGTAGTCGCCGGACTATCACGTGCTCAAAAAGTTTACCTACACAACTCGTTAGCGAGATAGGCTGTAAATTATGAAGCAGTAAGGATTTGCCATATGTTTGGGAATAAGACTAATCTGGGCGTGTTTCCAATCGCCAGGCAGGGTGCCCTTTCGCCAGTGCTCGTTAAAGAGATCCGTGAGCTCCTGCAGAGATATGTCATCTAAATTTCGAAGGACTTTGTACGTTATCCGGTCGGGCCCTGGTGCCGTGTCCCCGGTAATATAGGCGAGGGCCTGTTTCACCTCCGGGAGTGTGACATCTGCATCCAGGTTTTCGTCCGGAGCAGGCGGCGTTAAAGGGGATGCGTTCGGGCTTGTAGGTAAGGGCTGCGGAATATATAGAGTTCTGGTGTGCGCCATAATATCCGTGCCCTTTCGCTCCTCTAAGTAAATGAGCTTATGGGTAGTAGTGTTCGTGTGGGTTTTCGTGGAAGTGGGATCGAGAAGAGCCCTCAGGATGTTCCAAGTACGTTTTGTGCCCAGCGTTCCTTTCAGGCTGCTGCATAAGTTGGCCCAGTTTGTTTGAGAAAGCTGGGTGGCATATTGTGCAGCCTCCTCCGTGACTGCAGCGATACGGAGGCGAAGTTTGCGGTTTAGTCTCTGGCGTTTCCATCGTTTGGAGAGGCTCCGACGAGCCTCCCACAGATGGAGGAGGTGGGGGTCTACTTGTGGGGCATTCTTGGTGTTCTTAATCTTTCTGCCAGCTCTATCGAGCGCGTGTTGTATCTTTTCAGTCCAAGACTCCAAGGTTTGCGGTGTGGTGCATGTCCTCCACGGCGATGTACGTACGGAGTTTATCCCAGTCAACAAGAGTCTGAATTTTGGGCCGAAAAATTTTGGAAGTTTGCGTTAGGATTGTTTGGATCACGTGGTGATCACTGCCTAATGTGTCTGGCAGGACCTCGTGTGTTTCACTATCACATGTGTGCTTGCCATCGTGAGGTCTGGCGTGGTGTCCCTTGCCGTACTGGTGCCCACTCTTGTTGGTATGGTAGGATCTGTAATTAGAGTAAGTGCGTGGTGCATCATAGTGTTATGTAAAAGGTTGCCCTTCGCCGTGTAATTTGCATAGCCCCATGCCGTATGGCGCGCATTAAAGTCGCCCACTATGATTCGGTGAGTGTGTCGTGTTCGAGCAAGAATTTCCGATATCCTTGTGCCCTTATCTTTAGAGGGACTGTATATGTTGACAACCAACAGTCCTTTTCCCGATGTGGGATTGGACGGGATCATCTCGAGAGTGGTGTACTCGGTTCCTCCTTCTGAAGGAGCCCCCGTAGGGGTTCGGTCGATAAAGGGGAGGGTTTTATTATTAAGAATAGCAGTACGCGATGTTACGGATGCCACGTTATATCCCTGCAAGGATAGCGACACGGACCCTGTTTCCTGCAGGGCCACTATATCTGGCGGGTTCGTGGAGTGTTGAATGTATGCGGCCAATTGAGCGAGTTTCTTTTATTGCGATAGCAATTATATGGACACTCAAAAGCAGATTTCTGCCGTCGGCGTCGCCGTCGCCGTCACCGTTGCCGTCGCCGTCGCCGTCGCCGTGAGGTTCCGTATGACGTCATTTGGAGAAGAAATCGTCGCCAAGCGCCGAACGCTGTATGTGCGAGTGAAAGGGCGCGAGGGGTGCGTCTTTCACGGGGAGTGAACGCACGGCGGAGAACAAACGCGCGTTCTGCGCCGTGCTCGCTTAAGGGCTGCAGAAGTAGGCGTCTCTGTTCTCCTTCACAATCACCATGTATGTAGAGCAAACGTGCCTTCTTCCGACGAGCGAGAGGCCATGGGGGAGGGGGAGGGAAGGGAGGCGACGTTTAGCTGCGGAACGCAGTGCCTATTTATATCAGAGGCTCCGGCAACAGTCACCAACGCCGCACGCATATTGAGCGAACGCGGGCAAAACGCCGATGGCGTCGACAACAGTTCTGCGTGTTGCCGATGCTGCAGCATGTCCAAGTTTATACAGCTGATAAAGCTAATATCATTATTCCGTATAGCTCTCTACAAGTTTGCTATCGCAATTGATGCTTCGCCTTTCAGGTGAAACTGCGACAACTTTTTTTGATGCTTCTACAATTCCATTGCCATATGTTAAGGTCAGATGAAGTTTGGTTTCCGGGTGGACGAGATATATAAGCCCGCTCTACCCGAATTCTGTCGCTTATTGGAATTGGCCATGTTGAGGTGTTATGGGGGTCGAAACCCCCGATTGTGGGCTAGTCACCTCCTCCGTGGGCATGAGGGGAGCGTGCGGCGGCGGCGGATTTGGGTTGCTTGTGCTTACGGGTTGGTGATGATTGAGCATGCAAATCGTAGAGGTGATTAATTGCAGTTTCTATTTTGTCAATGCGTTCAATAAACATGGTCTCCATTCTTTGTTGCGCTTGTTCTTGTTCCTTAACCAATTGTGTTTTGACAGCCTCAAGGCTGTCGCTTACAAATTTTATAACTAGCTGCGTCAGGCCTTGTGTGAATTCTGGGGTTTGGAAATATTGTGCACAGGTCTGTTGTAAAAGGACTGGTGCATGGGGCGGTGCTGAGTGGGGAGGTACTGGGGAGGCCTGCTCAACGGGCGACTTACTAGCGTCGGCCAGGGGGTCCTGCCGTTGCTGAAGCTGTGGGTCTGCATCCAGGCTCCCTCCTGTTGCCGAACTGGATGAACTCGTGGGCCCCCCTCTTGCCGCCGAGCCAGGTGCTTGGGTGGGCTCTCGTTGCGGGAGTGCTGGCCACGTGACCTCGCTTCTCGCGCCGCACTGCGCAGGAGCGAATGGTGGGTGGTTGCTGAGTGGTGTCGCAGGTGTCCGTATGGTAGGAGGTACTCGGGGTTGAACATGTTGTTTAGTCTTCTTTTCGTGGTATGATATTTTCGGTTCCTTGGATTGGGCGGTGCTCTGAGGTCCTTGGCTGCAGGTATTCTTAGGAATGTCGCCAGGTTGTTGGTTTGTCGTCGATACCTTGGTATCCCGCCTTGGTGGAGTCGTATTGTGTCCCTTTGGGTCCTGGCGCCCCTCTTTCACTACTCGGGGCCCGAGCCCCCTCTGACGAGCAGGGCAACCCAAGACGATGGTGGGATGGTCATCGGATCCGCAGGTTCGACAGCGTGGAAGGCAACGTTCGTATGCATTCAGCATCCATGCAGTCCAGTTGGCCTGCCGGGTTGGAATTGCTCGCGGCCATTTCCGCGGCTTGGGCCCTCAGCCAGGGAGCCGCGTTGCGGGGCGCGTCGGGTGCGCGTCCGGTGGTGACGCGGCGTCCCCGTCCACCGTGCCGCTGTCGCTGTGGCGCGTTTAGGCTATTGACGGGCTATCGATCAGCTATTGCAAGGTGAAGCGAGGCGCAGCTGTGCGCAGTGAAGTCATCGCTAGCGCGGCGGCGGAGGAGCTAGGCGGAGCGAGACGCAGCTGGGCTCAGTGACGTAATCGCTAGGCGAGTTTTTGCGAACGCTACGCGGGGAAACGAAAAGCTTAAACAGCTACGCTGTTAAAAACGGGCACCCGTGTTTTAACTCATACGATTGTATTAAGCGCGATAGTATCTAGCCGGACGTCCACGTTGTAGTGGTGTTGCAGAAAATTTGATGTTTGGCCTAGTTGGTATTTACTGCTTGTCATGATGACCGCTAATAAAAGAAGAAGACAGAGAAAGAAAAACGCGTCGTCGTTTTGTGTTTTTATTTCTATGTCTTCGTCTTTTATTAACGGTAACATGGATGTTATTGAGTTTGTCGCAGGTTGTTTTCCATGTTGCTCACAGAGTAGCTTTATGGCCTTGGCTTTTAATCAGCAGCTGATAAGCACCGCAATGAGCGAACTACTTAATTCTTGGGTATCCGTGAGGATGCGTGTACTGCTGTTCTGCCGGTGCCCTACTGCTTAAAAAGAGGAGATGACACTATAGTTCCAAGTTAATGACACTACAGAACTCGGGGAAGCAAAATGTGTGCTCACTGATAGGTCCTATCGGAAAGTCCATTGGTGAAATCGGCTACGGACGGTAAGGTGGGGACAGCCTCTTTTTCCTGCGCTCTAACTGCACCGTCGTGGAAACAATGAAATAAATGACGTTCTTATTTCGTGATTTGGAACTCATTATGGGTGGCACCTCGCCCACATCTGCGGATGTCGTCTTCTGCTTGTTTTCGCCCGGAGATGAGCGCACAATGTGCACCAGCAAAGGATCCTGTAGGGTTCAGCTACAAACATGTGGGAAGCACTTGTTCTGGTAAATTGTGCTTGGCCGTCTGTTCCAAGGCTTGTTCAGAGCTGCTACTGGATTTAGGAAAGTCATTATTCCAGTCACGTAACTTGTTCCCAGCTAAAGAAATAAAACACTACGTAAACTTTGCTCGTACTGTTTCAACAATATTACTGTTATGTTGAAATCTAGTCTTTCTAACACAGTGTGCTCAAGTACTCGGTTTGGCAGGAGTGATATCATTGATATCAGTGCCTGTTTATTGCAGTGGATGAGCACTTTACAACGGATCTACTTTGTAAACGTCCCTTATCTCTGGATCTTTCTGACACTTGTGTAAGAATAACGCAATCAACAAAGATATTTTCAAGAGCTATATGTTTGCAAATTTTGTCACCCCGAGGTAACAAACACAGACAGATGCCGGAAAAAAGGAAAGCTAAACTTACTTCGTAAATTAATCTTTGCTGCAACAAGCCTGAAGGTTTCAGCCACAGCTGAAATTGGGACAACAATCCATTAGCCATGACCGCGAAGGTGCATGGCAAAAAGTATGCCTGTTGAGCCTTCATACGTCCTTAGAAGATGTCGTACCAACCTGGAAAATTAAGCAAGGAACCGACATAATTACCAAGCTCGCAAATCATTTTATAGCAAACATGTGTATCGGCAGATTGTTAAGTATGGTACTTGTGTAAGCCGTATGTAACTGAACACATGGAGACCGATCCAAAATATGAGAGAAGTTCATAGGCTGATTGTTAAGTATGGTACTTGTTTAAGACTTATGTATCTGAACACATGCAGGCCGTTCCAAAATAAGGGAGAAGTTCATCGTCAGACTGTTAAGTATGGTACTTGTTTAAGACTTATGTATCGGAACACATGGAGATCCGTTCCAAAATATGGGAGAAGTTCATCGGCAGGTTGTTAAGTATGGTAGTTTTTTAAGACATGTAACTGAACATATGGAGATCATGCCAAAATATGAGACCGGTAATACAATACGAGCCCAAACTAACAACTTTTGTTTGAAAAGACAAACATGCACCTATATGTAATGCCAGCAGGAGGTTGCAGGCGTAGGTGAACATGGTCAACCGAACACTGCGTTTTATTCTTCGGCTTCCTTCACTTCACCTTAACCACATAGGTCCACGCCTGGAGCATTACCCGTATGTGTATATGTGGAAACAGTACAGTTTGGTAAAGAACGAAAACCGAAATAGAAACGTAACAATGTAAAAGAAGGGCCAGTGCACAAAGTTTCTTCACATTGCCAGTTTACCAAGCTATCTAAACATCCCCTCCGCCTCTTTGTCATCCTCAGTTTACATCTCTTCTGCGTATTTACCATTCGTATCACGGGCTCCCAGAACTGTCAAAGCTTTCAGAGTTCACAACACCAAAGTGCAGTGGCCGGGTTAAATGTCTTTTTCTCACTTAATCGGTTTCGTGGACAGTGAAATAAAACAAAAAATAGTTAAGTCTCCAGCTTGCAAATTATACGAAGGTTCCTTTTCGAATTTTCCCCTAGAAAACTCAGATAAAAGGCTCTGTGAGTCCACGTATACGTGATGATGAGGACTCTCCTCTTGGTCCGGTTGTATTCTCGCCTTGTATACCCATGTCAACATGAATTAGGAAAGAGCTATTTAGTTACCCGCAAGCAATCTAAAAGCATAGGTTCGCTATCTCTGTCTACGAAGTTCCACTTAACGATATGGGAGTAGATTGAGTAACAGAACTTGTAGGTTAAACAAACCTGACGCACAGTAAAGACGCACAGGAGCTGGTCCCATGTCAACAGAGGACAATTAGGTTTATCTGATGAATGTTTTTGCATCTTGGCCGAGCTGAGCAGCCGTTATTATAAGGGCGCCTTTGGCCTTTTTTCAAGCCGCAGCACTAGCCACTTGGCTTCAGCTGCCGCAACATCGCGAACTTGTATATGCACGCTCCCTTATAATCGTCACCATCATCATCATCATCATCATCGATTTTTTTCGTCCTTGCCCAGTGAATAGCAACAGGCCAGAACCAGCTATACCTCACACCAACCAATCTCCCTCTCAGCAAAACCTTTCACTACTTCTTTTCTTGCTGTACAGCCGCGTTCAGTACTTGCCCCAACATTGGTGTCCATATTCGAAGAGAATCCGCAATTGCGCGGTGGTGCCGACATGCGAAGAGGCGGTTAAATAAAGTGTAACGGTATTTATGTCTCCGATATTTCGTATAACGGCGCCGTCGTGCAGTCTTGGAGCCACTAGGACTATGGGCGTCGTGTTGCAGCTCATATTAGGCGCGACTGCACATGGGCAATTGTTGGTGGACGTTTTAATGCGATAAGCAATTATTCAGAACTTCACGACACGTTTCGGTATAGTGTCTGTATATAACCTCTTTCAAGCCAACTTGGGCTGCTTTGTATGTGCCAATGGGCAAATACCTAGACTCGATAGACATGCAGAACAAGAGGCAAAAAGTGAACAAGTCGACATCAAAAGCAGCCGAACCTAAAAAAAGTGAAGCGAACAGAATTGGACCAGAGCGAGCATTGAGCGAGGAGCGCTGAGCCACAGAGAAGGGAAGATGCCGGCTACACAGGCGTTGATGATTGGGCAAGATGGTATGTCTATACATGCTTCCATGCTTATCGCGTCAACGTGGATATTCATCGTGAGCAGGTTTCTTTATTATTTTCGTATAGAGCTCCACGCTTTTAAAAATTTGCGGTTTTTGTGGTACGGATGCCCATTAAATAGGCAGTATTTACACCGGCTGTTTAGTTTGTGTCATTTCTGCTCGATCTTAAAAACATGAATTATTTCAGTTATCTTTGAGTTGCCTTTTTTTCTAACTCCATTTATCTCTATGGATACATTTCTTGTCTTATCATCACAATATGTTCCTTCAAAAATTAAAAAAAAAAATAAGGAAGCCACCTTCCTTTACCAAACAACTTCGGGTGTCCAAGAGGACTGATTTCCCCTTTAACACTGGTAACGCTTGCCTTATGCGACTGAGATGAACAGAATTACCCAAATGCCATAAAATGTCTAAGGCTAAAGGTTAAATTCACGCCGCCCGAAAACGCGCCAATACTGGCGCTTTCGTTCACGTGGGAAAAGCCTTACGTTGCACGCGTTGCCGAGACGCAGGGCGTCTGGACGATGCGATTAAAATATAAAAAAGGCGGTAAATTTTGCAGTGTAACCGCAAATAAGCCAGCGGGGAGTTTACACTCCAACGCGCGCGGTTTCGCGGTCCGTGCAACTCGCTAAAAGTTGCAGCGAGTGCATCTACTGAAACGCCACTGAGGGGAACGAAGGGGACTTGGTCCCGCATGCGAAATTTAGGGCTCCTCGAGGGATTCCATGAAACGCGAATTCGTGCTCTCGAGACACGCTGAAACTCGAAACACCCTACTCGAGTACCACCGTTAGGGCCGCACCAATGCCACCTCGAGCTCAGAGAGGAGCTGACTACGTATTAGCAGAAAAAAAAGGAGTGAGTAGAATACTCCATACCGCAAGTATACCGCGAGCACACATATTCAGTGTTGTGGGCAAATTGATGTCCCAGCCTGCAGCGAGGCAGGTCGTATTTCTCCTCCAATTCGCGTGGTCGTCTCGGGTTTCCGAGAACTAAACAGCGGGCGCCAGCACGCTCCTCGGCAGAAAGAGTTGCACCGCGACGCGTAATTAGATGCTACCCAGCTAGTTAAGCCTGTATAGGCTCTCGTGAATCTAATTACTGTGTTTATTTTCTTTGCTTGGTCTTCCGATTCCTTAACATCATCAGAACATTTTATAGTCGGGAACTGCGTCTTTTAACCGGAATTCGCGGTCATTTAAGTCGTCTCTTCGCTTCTTTAGCATAAAAGAGCTTGACCTCGTTAAGTGTTGTAGATAGAGAGCTTCTTGTCAGAGCAAGCTGGCAGGCGGCAACCTGCGTTGCCTACTTAAATTAAGTTGCGAAGCCTAACGATCCGTAACTCCAGAGTGGGTTAAGAGCGGGCTCCTCTAGTCGGGGGCTTCCAGGGCCGAATTCACAAATCTTTCCACTCCTAAGTGCTCCTTGCCATTGCCATTGGATGTCGGCCTTCACTAATAATATTTGCAGCACCGGCATTGCCTGAAATTTGCTTTTCCGAGCAATTCTATAGCGGCAGAGCTTTTTATGAATAAGTGTCCTAATTACACTTTACCACCTGCCTTTCTTTAGCTTGCACCTAAAGATATGTACACGATACATCTTCTTTTTCAGTGTTTCTGTCCTCTATCGAAATTCGGTCGGAAAGTCGAGCCCAGCTCCTTTCGTTATGAGAAGCAGAACGCCATCTCCACTGAGCCGCCTCGTCGTTCATGAGCTGACTGACGAACCACGTACTCTTCTTTAATGAGGAAGCTCAGTAGACCCTTCTCGATTGAAAGTTTCATGTATTGGCCACGGCGAAATTAGGCAGTTTTCTTTGTGAACCCAGCCCACAAGAAATTTCCCCACTTGTGCAATAATATCTGCCTGCCTGTCATAAACAGAGCTCTGGCGTGCTTTACCGGCATATCGGGATCGTGCTATAGTTTCTCAGAACATGGGCCCCCACTGCGTATGTTCCACTCTTTAACGAAAAAGAAGAAAATCTTTAAAATATATTTGGTGCTGGGCGGAATCGCACCCGCATCGAATGTATTTAGACAACCTTGTCTGAATATATATTCATACACGGACGACGTGTGCACTTCGAGGCGGCAGAGGTAGGTGGCGCTGCATGCCCAGAGGGATGCGCGAGAGAGGTGCGCGGCTGCAGTACGCGCCTATTAAATGGCGCCTTTTAGTGTTATCGCAATAGCGCATTAACGCTTAGTGTTAATCGCAATAACGTCGGCCACTGTTCTAAGACGGTTTCTGCCGGAATGTTTATCGGTTTTTTTAGCAAGAAATCGGCCTCGAGAGTTTAGCCATTTCGCCATTACGACGACGGTCATGTCACTGCACTGTGTGCTGTGATCCGCGGTGCTTTGTCAAATCACAACCAGCCACGCCGAAAGTTTGTCGAGCAAAGTGTCTTTTTTTAAGTGCTTCATAAAACATGGTTGCTTAATCACTATGCGCTGAGAAGTACTTGCGCACGCATGGCGTCGCGCACTGGTCATGCGGTCTGAATTTGAAAGTCAACGTCGTCATGCACTGAACGCGGAGTGTCTTCAAAAATAAAATGAAATTCTCTCAGTGAACTCCTAAAAGCTATCTGTTTATTGAACGCTTTTGGATACCCGATGGTCGACCTCTGCGTCTCTCAAAAAAGGAGAAACACAATTTCTGGCTCGTCGTCAAGAATAGAAACATTCCATGGCCTTCGTGTATATTTGCACTTGTCTTCGATGTCTTTGAGCCCAATGGAGTTTCTTTCGTGGCAACATCTTTATTGACACATGGTTGCAACCGGCTATCGCATAGCGGCGGTTTAGTAACACTGAAAACCATAAAACTAGAAAGGCCTTGAGTCGCTGTATGCCCATATGCATTGTTGTAATAACAACATGCAATTGGGAAAAAACATATTGTGCCTATTTTCGTGCAAGTTAATGTAAATTTAGGCCTTCACAGAAATACAAAATTTTCAATTTTTGAGAAGAATAGTGGGAACTGAAGGGCTCATATTTCTAATAACAATTTAAACAGACACATCCTAGAGGAAATGAGGCCATGAACATCGAGGATGGTAGTAGTCTTTATCTAACTGAAATAAAGTAAAAATAAAGCTGTTGGTTAAATTTTCCACATGATTTATGATTTTAATAAAAAGCTAGAACAATTGAAGTGGAAGACAGACTCCCACCAGTGGGAGCCAAAGCCACAACCTGGGCGTGACGTGTGACCCTGCTAATTGATGCATGGCGATGGCAGTCATCTCCTCCAATCCACTTTCTTGGGTATTTGCGCACATATACAAAACCTCGCCACGTTAAGACGTACCACGTTGACGTGTCATGTTGAGAGCCGGGATGGCAGCGGTGTGGATGAGAGAGTGAACAAAGATGCCCGTTATTGTTAATGACATTGTCCTGCAACACAAATTAAGCATGTCGTTCTAATAGCTTCTTCTGGTAATATGGGATGCGGCGGCATCGTAACGTTTGCGGGAAAGCCGAAAGCAACATTTTATTTGACCGCAGAAACCACCTCCTGATCAGCCGGTCGCCCGGCCGAAACGATAGTGAAATAATAGTATTTTTGTTGTTGTTAAACTTGTCAATACCTTTTTCATGATTATATGCAGGGTGTCCCAACTATCATGCACCAAGATTTAAAAATATGTAAGTGCCACGTAGCTGGACAGAACCGATGTAACGTTGTTTGCCGTCGTTTGGAGATACGCAGACTATATTTTGCATGCCGCATAATTAGACTATTAGTACAACTTTCTGTTGCTGAATACATGCTGCATAAAAGAGTTTTTACGAGCGTGAAAGAAGCCCGCGAATACACGCAAAATGCCCCGAGCGGCCAGTCGCGCAGCAATTTTGCATGTGTTCGCAAGCTTCTTTCACGCTCGAAAAACCCTTTTATGTAGCACGTATTATGCGACAGAAAGCTGTATCGGGAGCTTTTCATCTTGCTTTACAAATTTCTCTTTGGCGCTTTTCATCCAATTATAATATTTCAGTTCATAATGACTTATTATTTAGGAATAATTATGTAATTATGGGGAAAGCAAGAAAATTGTCTGAGTATCTCCAAGCGACAGCAACCAACGTTACCTTGGTTCACTCCAGCTACGTGGCATTTGCATATTTTGAAACCTTGGTGCATTATATTTGAGACACCCTATTTGCTATACAGTGTGTATAGTATACGATATAAAAGCAGAGATTTGGATCGCATCAATGCGACCAATAACTTTTGTAGCACATATCAGCCCACACTTTTAGACTGCGTTATCTTCACAGGTTAGAAACATATCTGACATGAAAAATTGGCGACAACTCGCTAACAATTAGTCGTTAGGAAAAGCTGAACGACAACGCAACATTGTCGTGAAGGCGTAATACATTGCTATTCAGGGGAGCAAATTTTCTCTTCCACCTTATAAAAACTGCCTAATACCTTGCAATTGGTATAGTAGAGGAGTCCGGATGGTTTGACCGGCAGTGGTCCTAACGGAACTAAGCTGCAATGGCCGAATTGTTTCGTTTATCCAACGCGTATTTCGCTTCAGTCTTTTTTTCGGTCCGAAATCACTTTCTGATCCTAAAGGATTAGATAGATAGATAGATAGATAGATAGATAGATAGATAGATAGATAGATAGATAGATAGATAGATAGATAAACAGACGGATAGACAGATAGATATATAGATAGATAGATAGATAGATAGATAGATAGATAGATAGATAGATAGATAGATAGATAGATAGATAGATAGATAGATAGATAGATAGATAGATAGATAGATAGGCATGCTAGCGGACGATTTATTCTTAATATGAGACGTGCACCATCATCCTGATTTCGAACAGAAAATTCTTGTTCTCTTGAAGCATTCAGTGTTCCGCAGCTTTATTGCTTGGCACATGATACTGATTGGACACCAACGAATCACTTCGCGCACATCTATAAAACCAGAAATTGAAAGCAAGTGTCGCTACCGCGGCCTTGTTGGCAACACGCCTAGCTTACAGAGGCCACAGTACAGATTGAACTCACACTTTTTGAGCTATGTATTATCATGCGTTGTGTTGTTTTTTTTTTAATGTAAATTTTCTGCAGGAAGCACGTGGACACTAGATTTTTCACGCAGTGTTCCCAAACTTATGTATAGACAAAGTCAACATTTGTCCCAACTGATTCAATTATTCAGCTTTATTCCTACTTGCAACCAAACAAGTGATGCTCAAGGTGCAAAAGCAGAGCCTGTAACTTTGGAATAGTAGGTATATTAGAACTGCCGCTCCCGTTTTTTCACAGCAAACAGCAGAGGTAACTACATTTCTAAGTGTGTGCTGGTCACGGGAGCAGTGCAGATATTTAGAAACACATGGCAAAACGCCAGAGAAATATTTCATTCTGTATCTTTGCCCCTGTTCCAGCAGCTCTCTGGTTAGGTACAAAGTGCCCGTTATAGGCCCCAACGAGTAAAACACATAACTAGCCTTTCTCCTATTCTTCACGTGTAATGTTCAAAGGCAAATATAATACTCAAAAGTCGTAACGGAAATCGAAAAGGCCCTCCTTCCTTCTACCACTATAGCCTGAACACATTTAATAAAGATTATCTGAACATTAGTTGTAAATACCATGCACTGTTTGTTTCTTTAGAAGTGCAGTTTCTACGTTGTCTGTCCAGTTTACGTTGCAGGCACGTCTACCCGTGCAGCTTTTGTCGTTGCAAGTTAAACGACTTATGCGTTTTAACGTTCCGAAACTTCATAGTGGGTTTTCAGCGACACCATTTCAGCGACACACTACTCTGCCAACAGCTGCGCTTGTACTTTGCGCCGGTGCATGCTGTCGCGCACACCGTGTCTTGAAAGCGATCTCCACACGGTTCTGACCATTGTATGCGCTGTGCATTCGCTGCTCTCAGTTTCCGTTGAAGCGATAGACAGCACGAACCTTCGCTCGCTGCGGCGGCTGCGCTTGCTACCAGCGTTTTGACAGTGGTTGTTTGCGGCCATCGAGTGTGATCCATTCATGTTTTCTTGTCCACGATGACACCACGCTTGTTAATTCAGTTAGTAAGCGAAAGTGTCCAAGTTTATGCAGCTGACAAAACTACTATCCCTTCTCCGATTAGCTCTCTACTAATTTGCTATCGCAATTGATGCTTCGCCTTTTGAGCGAAACTGCAACATTTTTTTTTTCAAAATAATACGTACGGAGGAGGAGAGATAATTAACATCGCCGTTTCCAAGTGCGCCAGACACAGCAGCGTGAGCAACCGCAGTGCGTCACAGGTTACCGAGAAAAGAAGAAAAGGCCACAATGCTTCATTTTATTATAGGTGCCCCGGTCATCGCCGCGAGGTAAACGCGAGCCCCGTCTCTCGTAGACGACGTTCCCGGCGCTTCGGTGACCGCAATACTGCAAATGGATGCAACACGAGTAGTAGCGTTGTCTGGATTGCACGAGAACGTGCATTGTCCCGGTGGGACCGATTGGATTTTTGCGGAGCGTTCGCCCCCATTTACTCCCCACGGGCTATAACTGCCGCCCTCGTCTTCACCGTTGAGCAACACGCCCAAGACCGAGGAATAAACATTGGCCACTGTCCCATCACTCGTGACTGTTCGATGCATTTGCGATTGCGCTTTAGTTCTTTTCTCGCGCGGCAGTCTTGCCATAAAGGATGGTTGATGACAACAGGCAGTGGCTGCCATGTTTGAGAATGCTTTCACCTCACTGTGCAAGAACCAACGCAAGCCGTTGGGCAGCAGCGGTTCCACAGAAATGCTGTTGGGTCGTTCGAACCCGCCGAGCTAATTTCGTGGCGGTGGAATCGCGCTACTGATCATCATCATCTCAGCCATCCTGATCAGAGTGCCAAAAGAACGATGGTCACTGCATGTATCCTTGTAGTTGGTAAAAGGTTTATGTAGAATGACACTAGGGCAAGGAATGCCTCCTCCCTGCAATAATGCCTGTATGGCGCTGCTGGTTTTCTGTAATAAATGAATAAGTCCAGTAGGAAGGTCTCGCAAATGACAAGTTCCCCTTGCGCCGTTGCTGCTGCAGCACAATGTCGCACCCCCTCTCCCCCCCTTCCCCCACGGTCTTTCGCACGACAGTCGTCTTTGCGCTCCGCCGTGCCTCTACTCTCCGTGAACGGAGAGTGAACTCGCACTACGGCACGCGGCGACGATTTTTTCGCCCTTGGACTTTATACGGGACCTCACGGCGACGACAACGGCGATGGCAGAAATCCGCTTGGAGTGTCTATATAATTGCTATCGCAATAAAATAAAACGAGAAAGTCATGTGCGCACACATTTCACAAATGAGGTTCCAAATCGGCACCCTATATATGCACAGACAAGACATAAATAATAGCCAGAGAGTTTATATAGACAAAGAATGCACTTATACATGTCGTCATTAATTATTAATTATTGTCATATAAAATGCAAAACAAGTGAGCGACATTGACAGATTGCTAGTAATAAGGAAAATAAGTATATATCAAATAGCACAAGTTACACAACACAGTGATAGAAATAAATTTGAAGTGCAGAAGGGGCAATTTAAGACTGCTTGTATTCTTTTTTTTGCGGTTATATTTATGGGACAGCAGCAATGAACTGCTGGTATTGCTTCTCATTATTGCTCCTCGTATGGGAACCATCAACAGCAACAATATATAGTACTGAAAATCAAGTAAATATTTAACAATCTACATTATATATATATATATATATATATATATAACAATAAGAAATATTAACACAGAGCGAAGCAAAGAAGCAAATCGGCATACATATATTGTCACCACCGGCAACAAAAAGAAGCAAAGTGCGCTGAGAAATAAAATAAAACGCACAGTAAATATTGAGCAAGGTGAAAATTCGAGACACATGGAGGTTTCAGTCAACGTTTATTTTAATCCCTCAACCCATCTTTCGCCATGTAGGGTAGCAAACCGGGCATCCGTCTGTTTAACCCCCTTGCCTCTCATTCTTTTCTCACTCTCTTTCTCAATCAAACCTATTATGCGGAATACTCCACCAGTGGTTCGGAAATGCCGAGCTCGTTTTTATTTATTCGAATTACTCGTATTCCACCAATAATTTTAAGCCTCAGTAAATATGATGATTTATTATCGCACAAACGAACTGTCACATTTCTTCACTGTGCCGTTATCACATTTTTTTTTTTCATTCTTCTAGTGCTTTATTCTTTTTGCCAGTGCACCGCCTGTCGCCGTATAAGCCATGATGAAAAATTTGTCTCCGCCTGCTGACACTACTTCGCATCTTCGTTTCTTCCTGTTATTTTTTGTGAAGATTGTTCGGTATCTGTATGACCTTCCCAACGACTTTGTGTGATGCAGTTCATTTCCAGGCAGCCACTGAATCCTGATGTCACTGAAGTAGCCACACATTGCTAATGTAATAACCCTAACTGGGACCTCTAAGGGTAATGAGTAATTCAATAAATAAGTATATAATAAATGAATAAACCACGCATTCCTAATGTAATATTCTATACCTAGGAATTGTGAGGCTTGTTTTCAATCCATCAATTATTAAACTATAAAACAAATATAGGCAACGAGAACGGAGCTCGATGCTTAACAGCTGTCCCGCTCCTACACATCTACAAATAAAGAGATCAAACAAAAAAAGAATAGAGAACGTAACGGTTATGCTAAATAACCCCCCCCCCCCCCTGGAAAAAAAAAGAACAGAAAAGAAACGTTTGTGGAGCGGTTACGACAAAGTGCCACTGAGCGCTAGGTCAAAGTTCACATATGCAGAATGAACATCGGCAATCAGAGCCAGAACTTTATTTTCCAATGACGCTGTCGGGGGCCTAAAAGCTGTGGCAGACAGCTTGAGTGTGCCTAGAGGCCCTCGTACATAGTAGAATATGCAGGTGCGACAAAATTTGAGAAGATTTTGATGTAACCAATGACGAACGCAATAATGTAGGGAGCAAAAGTTAGCGTCGTAATTAA
This sequence comes from Dermacentor silvarum, assembly GCF_013339745.2. Classification (NCBI taxonomy): domain Eukaryota; kingdom Metazoa; phylum Arthropoda; class Arachnida; order Ixodida; family Ixodidae; genus Dermacentor; species Dermacentor silvarum. Next base: position 128,196,581 of record NC_051155.1, read on the forward strand.
TATATACACATGATTCATTTCAAAGATTCCGCATTCGTAAAAACTCAGTTACGTATGTGCATGACTTCCTTATGCCATAAAACATATTTAAAACGAAGTGCACTTTTGCTGCGAAAAATAGAGTGGCCGTTAAGTGCTCCATCTAACAATCTCTCTAGTATTCTACTTTATTTATTTTATTTATTTATTTTATTTACAAAATACTGCAGGCCCGACTTGGGCCCTAGCAGGAGGGGCAAAAGTGTACACGTGAAGGCAATACATAGTCACTTTACCAATACAATACTTTACCTACAATAATACTGATTACTTGACATTATAGTGAACATTTATGTAGCGAACAGAAATAAGCAAAACGTTTCTCGAAAAGCAAAAGTGCAGAGGCACGCACAGACCTCAGTGTCATGGTTTCCAAAAGAAAAAGTAGCAGGAAAGGATAAAGTAATAATAATAAAACCAAGCAGGAAACTATCTCAACTTATTTTTGATTATAAACTGCTCACTTTCCTTTGACTCCGGTTCATGAGCTGATGTCAGCGTTTTAATTTCTTTGCTTATTCAGGATTGAAGGCCCCCTATACGCGCATTATTCAGATTCAGGGCACTGATAGCCACGCGGGTGCAGAGTGCAAGAGCACTGGTGCGTACTTAGACATTGTGCTACGTTAAAGAACGTTGCAGATGGCCGAAAGTAATGCCCACTATTCAACTATGGCTTCTTTGGCAAAACAGGTAGAGGACGGGAACGCAAAAGGTCGTGACGTTAACTGAAACGTGGACGCTGTTCTTCATGTGGTGAAAAAACGTACATCGTGAAGTCATTACCAAAGCCAACATCTAGTTGGGACCCAAGCAGCCACTACTGCAGATGTTTTAAAGTCCTAGCGCGTTTATAATAGGGACGTATAGCTCTGCTGTATAGCGGGTGCCTCTGTGCTATACTTGCATTTTTAAAGAACGAAAATTTTGGACCTTGGATACAAACACATTGTTGAAGTTCATATTTGCATAGTTTGCAATACACCACTTCAATAGATCACTTGGCGGGGAGAGTGAATCGGGGTAGGAGAGTGCAAAGTGGTGGGAGAGCGGTAGCATGCCCGCTACCGAGCCGACAGGCAGACTATCCGCATGTGCTGCGGCAGCCATACCAAAGCCATCGTTCCCCTTTCCAACCCTCATCCCCAGCTGTCTTCCACCGACTCTTTCCCTGATCCAACGCCAGCGAAGGCAGAATTATATGTACACATAGAACTGTCACTCATTTTTGCGTCTCTTGTTGCAGTCACGACGAACTAATTTTCCCAAATCAGAACTTTTATAACCCCCTACCCCCCCTCCCATCTTATAGTGTGATCCCATTCATTCAAATAGACTGCTACCTGGCCCGACTGGTGCAGGCCATGTACTATAGATGCGCTCATCTCATACCGGTGCGAACGCCGCCGGCCGCCTCTCGGCGACTGGTGCGGGAGCAAAGCCGAGGAGGCAACGTAGAGAAAGAGTGAGAGAGAGAGAGCAAGGGGAGCGAGACAGGGGAGGAGGAGAGACACCGCTTACCGCCGGTCGCCGTCAGCGCCCGCGCGGAGCGGTCGGTTAGTCGGTATCGGCCGCGCGACCGGCGAACAGCACGGCGGAGTCAGCTCTCCCAGCACCCGGTGGGGCTGTGCGTGCGCGTGTGTGCGTGTCGTGTCTTCCCCGCACGCGTTCTGGACGAAACGGCGCGGCAGTGGCACGCGCCTAAATAAACTCCCGTCGTCATTCTCCTCTCTCATTGCTCCCCGAAGACTTCGTTGAAAGCAAGCAAGAAGGCACTTCTTGTCAGCGCGGGAGGTCCTCTTTAAAGTTTCTCCACAGCCCAGCATCTGCCTTGTCTCAGTTTATCGCGGCAGTTGGCCGTTTCGCTCCCCGGACTTTCCTATTTTTCTTTATTTTTTTTTCTAGCCACTCCTGACGTTTCTATTTTGAAGCGCCATCCGACGTGTGTCCGAGACAAGAACGAAAGCCTTGCTTCGCTTCGGAGAAAGCGATGTAGCGTTAATTTCTCGCACCGTGTTCATCGGGGTGTTCGACTCCTACCCTCAACTCGCCCTCCTCCATTTCATTTTTTTTTCCTTTCGTGCGTTCATTCCTTTTGCGATATGGAAGTCCAGGTGAACAAACTTTGTTCCTGACCCTCCTGCTGCAAGAACAAGGCGTGTGTGTACAGTGACGCTTCATTCTTACCGGCTCATTTTGCGCTCGTGCGCAGCGGATAGGTGCAAGAACGTCAACAGCGCACGAGGAACTTCTGCCGGCTGCTGATCCTTGTAAGTCTGGGGAACTTCTTATTTGCCTTACATCTTGCCTCGACAATTAACTATCGCCGTTATTATCTTCGCATACCGACGTCTGCTAACGGAGCCTACGGGACATGAATCAACAATGTCAATTATTCAAGTTGTAGGCCAACTAGCATTTTGTTTTGTCGCGAAAATGATTCAGCAAGCAATGTGCAAAGCAGAAAGTCAGGGCCTTTTTTCTCGCACTAAGTTGTAGTAATTGCTGGTGATGTCATGAGGCTCCCGCGAACGGAGACAACAGAACCATCAGCTAAGCATCTGTAAGCTATACGCAAGTAAAATAGAATGTTTCAATTGGACGCGTAATGCTACGACTTTTTCGTATTGAGAAACCGCAAAATACAGGTAAAAAAGTCTGTAGCAGCCACGGCCAAGCTAAATGGCGGAAGATACAGCCTTGGGTAAAAATAGGACCCGTTTTAATTGATCAAAGGGTGGACTACATATAGCTCGAGAGGTGTTATATCCCCGAGATATTATCGCGACGCCACCTCCACTAGCGTATGTTCTTCTGTTGCCAATACAATATTTTTTTTTAATTCCAAACTTTAGTTCAGTGTTCGTTCTTTCAAATTTAGAATTCACAACAAGAGCTTCGAGGAGCGAATTCTGGCTGCTACGCCCGTTCCAATTATCTGTGGATCTCTCATCTAACAGTCAGAGTATTCTACCAATGTTTAAAGATTACGGGTCTACGCATCTTCCAGTTCTGGGCAGCCCTGCTTGTCGCACGCAGCGTGGTTGCGTGACCGAGCGAGCGAGATTTTTAATGCCGTGAAGCACGCGACCGTCGAGGAGGAAACCGAAAACGACACACGATGTACTCGTACTCTTTGCTTGAAGCGCGGGATAGCGCACTTTCTTTTAGAAACACGCCGTGAACATCGTCCGATCCTTTGATTATCCTCTGTTTTTTTTTGTTTTTTTTTTGTTTTTTTCACTATTAGCATGTATATCCCCACTACGTGAAAAGGAGTAGCTTCCACCGCTTAAAGGTGATAACGTCTCTAAATATAATACATATTGATATGAAAAAAAAAATTCTAGCCGAAAGCCTGTTCTGAAATGTCGAGTGTCGCGGCTACGTGTTAGAAAAATGGAGATGAATAGGTGAGCGTAAAGCGACACGATAGCATGGTAATATAGGTTTTGCCCAGCACTAATGGCGAGGCGTGCTGTAGTTGCGTACCATAGCTATCACTTACGGAGGTGAGATGCGGTCGTCGCGTGCGGGTTGTCTCACAGTTTCTGGCGGCATAAGTATATGTCGCGTCATTTCCAGGTGATGTATTGGTAGAGGGGGTGCAGAGGCCAACTTCAGTGTGTTTATGACGATTTCCTTCTCGGGGTTGCATGATACCGACGTCTGCAAGTGCATGGCATTTTATGCGCGCTTTTACGCCATTCATGTCATCTAGTGCGAGCACATCTTACTGCACATAGAAAACACATTTGCCAATATAACGCAGCAACGTATACCGCAACCGCGTTTTTTTTTTTCACTTGCATCGTTGTTCTCTGGATTCTATCACTTTGAAGGTAATTTTCTCATTGTATCACTTTCAAAAACTCGGGTCTAGAGAGCTTCGCTTTGCCGCGTCCGTAATCCGTTCGGTGTTGTCTAAAAAATCTAAAAAGAATTTTTTTCAATGTAATCGAACGAGCAGGTATATAAAAGTAGTGTGTATAGGGAAGCTTGGAGACAGTAAGTGGGATTTGTAAATCCTTGAAAGTGTGCCTGGTAAAACTAACGAACGCGCAATTGATTAACAAAAGCCCAAGACACGGGAGAACTCGCTGGCGGAAGGATTCGGCGGAGCACAACTTTAGTGATGTCGCACTCACAACATCACCAGAGATTCAAACGATCGCCATCGCATTTACAAGCACCTAATCCTCACATGGCATGACAGCGTATAGAGTTACTGAGCGTAAACTTTGCCATTACTGTGCAGTATCATCAGCCTAAGGCTACCACTTTGCAATTATTCAAGACGTTTAAGCGTTTGCACCCAACTGACAGTATTCTTGATGTACATCTGTCACCTGTTAGGAGTTTGCACAGATGTCGTGGAGCCTTCCTGACTTCCTTATTTTGCTTACATGGGAACGCTTCTACAGTGAAATGTTGAAGTAAGAGTTAGCCATAAATAATTTCGCAACATCTTTATTTGGTGATTCCTTTTATGGCTTCAGCCCTGACGTGGTCCAAGAATCCACGTGGCTTTACGGTAAAAGTTAGCATGCAATCGGGTTTAACTTATCAGGATGCCTTTTTAGTGGTCTGTGTAATAAGGTTTGAAAAGGGCCATCGGATGTGCTTGGCGGACACTGGTGGGCGGACGGCGCTGAGGTTATAGCAGTCGTAACTTTCAACTGTTGCAATGCCTGGCTAATGTCGCTGCAGCGGCAATTGTGCCACAGAGTTCGGTGGTACGTGGCCGCCCCATCCACCAATCTCCATGTTTCCGACGTCGGCATCGCAAGCTGTTTGTAAAGTGGCGCGCCCCTATTATGGCATGTGCGCACCTTATTGCGAGCATCTGAACAGCGCAAAGTGTGAAGCTGACTTATCATTTGCTCTCTCTGCGCTTACCGGGAAATTGTTTAGCGCGGGAATTTATCATGCAACTTGCGTGTGTTGAAACTGCGAATAGTGGAGAGAACAATGACGCTCCTAGATCGCCCAAGCGGGGAAAACGGCCGTGTAGTTTAGCGATGACGACAGGTGCTTTGGGGCACGCGTTGGTGAAAGCTAAGAATTGCTCTAAATGGGAACTCACGAGGAGGAGGAGGAGGAGGAAGGCAGGGTACAGCAGAAAAGCCGAGAGGTCGGCTGGAGCTGCTTTGTCTCTGATCTGCAACCCTGCGTAGGGGAGAGCGAAAAGTGGAAGGAATGAGAAAGAGAGGGGGTGCGGATGACGACCATAGCGTAGAGTGAACTGTGAACCACATGCGACGTGCAAAGAACGTGAAGCTATAGGTTAACTAGTGTAAACTTCGCCGGGCGAAGCTTTGCTAAGGAAAGGGCTTAGGGGAATTACTGACGTAGAACGAGAGACGGGACATGAAGATATAAATAAGGACAAAAAAAATGTGCGCCAATATTTGAACCAAACTGGTTCACATTAGCGGCATTTTGTGCACTCCCATTATGACTTCAAAATGCGTAGAAAGTAGCTTTTAATAATTAATTATTGTTTATTTATTTATTGATACTGCGACTCAGCGTGACGGTTAGTGCGAGTGACCGCTAAAATGATGAAGTAGCGGTAAATTTATTATGATGCCAGTGCATAAAAGGGGCTGAGAATAAGAAAAGTACACAAGACTGCGTCCGTTTCCGCTGCCTCATAATGACGTCGAGCAAACGTGCTCACACCCTATTGCGGAAGATATGTGTGAGAAAGAAAATACTTAGCGTAGCTTGCACTGGAGGACCAATGCTAAAGAGGCGGCGGAGCTGATGGGCACCAGCACCTAGCTAGTCCTAGCTTTTGGGCTAGGCTCAGCCCTACCAAATAATCTCCAGCATGTCCCGGAATTTATTTATTATTTCTCGATAATCGATTAGCTATTGATTGGCTATCGATTGGCTATCGCAAGGTATTGGCCGCGTAATTGGGCTAGGCTAAGCACTACCAAGTCATCCCCAACATTTTCCAAAATTTATTGATTATTGATTGATTATCTATTAGCTGTTGATTGGCTATATATTTACTATCAATGACTGATTAAGCTTATGTAGTCCCAACCATGCTTAGCTAGACTTAGCCCGGCACAGCCTCGCTAGCTCACAGTAGTATGTGCCATTGCGCTTGGACCCTTTCTGCATGACCGCCAGGATCGGCCCACATTTTCGCACGTTACGGACTAACGCTCGGCTTAAACAGCTCCCCTCTTAAAAAGTTCACCGCCCTTTCACTTCTGTGAAGATGGAAGCCAGCGTAGCTGTAACTACGGTGGGTCTGCTATAGTGAATATTGCTATAGTGAATTTAAATGTTATCATTATTGACTATATTGAGCGTCTTCAGCATGCTGGTCAAAGAACAAGGACACCGGCGTCTTGTTTTCGCCCGGCGTGATGGCCAAGTAGTGCGTTTGCAGCGTCAAGTCCGCCCCATCGTCATAGGCTACCGTATGAGCCGCAGCGTTCATAGCCGCGGCACACTGCACGGCCGCATGAGGATCCTGACGTAAGGATCCTGTAAGATGTGGTTGAACGAGCGTCCATCCTATAGCGAGTCCGAAGGGCATCTGCTGATAACAGTGCAAGCGCAATGTCTACGTCACAAGACAAAGGGGCGCAACGATTGGTGGGACGTGCCACCGCCGAGTATAGCGACACTTCTGAAAGAGGCATCGGTGGTGGCGAGGGGTATAACAATGGGACATCCATAATTTGTTTTGACACCTGTGCTGAGGCACAACTGGCGCGAAAGCGCCACGCACATGGTGCCAAAGCAAATGCTGCCTATGATAGTTCTTGTCTACATGCGGACACGATCCTGGGTAACCTAGCCCTTCACAGCTTCGCTGTAAAAAATTTCCGGTACTCGATCGGCGCAAAGCTTGACGGACGAAACCATGAGAATGCCCGTGTACCGTGCATTAGGTGTACGTTAACCACTACAGCTGGTAGAAATTATGCCGCAGTCCCCCACTACGGCGTACCGCCATTCCCATAATTATATCGTGGTTTTGGCACGTAAAAGCCTTGAATAAAATTTAAGCCAGAGAGAAATCTTAGGTGCATACACGTACGCGATTAATTTTTTTCCAACGTGGTGTGCTAAGTGGCTATATAACTGAAACGTGGCCACGTTCTCGCTCGTGGTTGGTTCTGCCATGAACATTTATTGCACCGTTTCTTCACAGATGGTTATCTGTGAGTTCCACATACAGCCTGTAGAAAATTCGGAAAAGAAAAAAAAGAAACGATGACGTCATCTTTTGTTTGTTGATTTCCCTGAGTGAAGGCTTGCGTAAAAAAGGCAGTAGAAAACGCTGAAAAGTTATGTGTGAATCGTTGCTACGGATCCAATTTGCTGAATATGCAATGGAATAGAAAATGCAACAAAATATCGGGCAAATTGAGTTAGTGCTCCTAGTTCCGAAGCGAGCGCCCGCATTTGTTCTAAAAGATGGATATTATCGCGAAACGTTTCAACGATTCTCGACCTGTCTACCGTACATTGGGTGCACGTTAAAGAAACCCATGTGTTCAAAATTAACCCGGAGCCCTTCACACGAGCGGCCTTCATAATCATAATATCGTCTTTCTCGGCCGTAAAACCCACGAATTTATATTTATATTTTAATGGAGGTCTGGCTTCTACTTTTGAGAAGAAGGACGTCTTGATCTTTCAAAGCGTATTTTCGCATGACGCTTAATATCAGTCATTACTCATTTAGAAAACCTAGAATGCTTAGCCGTGAACCTTCAACAACCAGCCCGCACGGACCCCATACATCCCAGTGGCAGTAACGTTTATTCCGTCACATTTCTTACTGTGTATTTCCAAGACCAAATAAACATTGCAACTTGTCTTTTTTCATAATACATTATGTCAAGATTAATACACGTAATTTGGGAAATTTATAAGAATAACAAAAATTTCCTTTGTTTATTTTTTAATACCGCTAATTTGCAACATGCCCAAGTTTGGGCGCTTCTCGTGATTGTTGGTAGTGACGATGGCAATTTCCTCGACTTTCAACAACTTTCATGGCAAAATCCAACACAGCAACAACAAAAAAGATGCTAATTCTGGTGGTTATTTTGCAATGTTCGGTGTTCGCGATTTCCCCCTTCATTTTATATCGGTAATAAGCAGATTAGTAAGATTCAATACTATTGACACAGTCTATCACTGAATATTTTTAGAGCCGCAGCCACAAGCCACAATAATTTTCATTTTTTTGCAAGCTAACAAAAATGCGCATTAGGCAAAATCCGCAAAACGCGCTTCTGAATGATCCGGCACTTCTACAAGGCATCCTTCTTTCTTTTTTTATTAGACCAAACAGGATTTTGAAAAATCGTCTGTGGCACATAGCATATTTCTAGTCATTGCGCTAGATTACTCATGGAGGCGGATATTGCTTGCACAAGAAATCAAAATTAGTAGTCGACTAGTCAATAAGAGTTCACTAATTCATTTTACTTATTTACTTTGCGTCACACATTTGAATTTAGGAATTGCAGCCGGTCAGTTGGCAAGACGCGTCCACTTGAACGAAATTTCTAAAATGACACCACTTTGGAGATGTTCATTTTCAAAGTGTGTAACGAAGTGCATGGCAGTTCCAGTTACTTTCGTGCTTCAGATGCCTAAAACGGTGGTTTGTTAAAGAAGTAAGAGGGACAATAATGCATTTTACCCCAAGTTTCACGGCGTGGATCCCGAAACCCGTGCGATCCCTACAATTCTTTCCAAGTGAACTTTTCATGCAAACTCACCGGAAACAATTCGCAAATTGCAATATGAGCCGCAAAGTAAGTAATTAAAACGTTGTTTAGTGAATTCTCGTTAATTCGTTGATTAGGCATTTCAATTTTTCCTGCGAGTAATGGCCGCTCCTTCGAGTATTCAAGCTCAAGGACTACAATGGCACTGTCGGCCACAGGTCATTTGTAAAAATTCTGCTTGGTATACAAAAATAAACAAATCTTTTTTGTCGCCAAACTACAACATTGGCTTCGTTGTCCTTGGCAGTAAGATAACTTTAGATATATACATATCAGATTTCATAATCGTCACCTGACATGCGCAGTCGAATTATCCAAACACATTCGCTTATAATCCTCCATTCACGACCAGCTGATCGCATAGATAACGTGGGCGGTTCGTCGCCTGACCACTGAAGAAGCGCGAAAACCGCCAAAAAGAAAGAGCATCGCAAACGGCATTGCTGCAGTGTCGAGCTCATCGTGTCTATAGAAGCAATGGAACTAATGGAATCAGTATTCTACAATAATATTGTTATTATTATTATTTCTTTAGAAAACGTTTATACACATGACAGGAAAGGGAAAACGTGGGGATGGCTTGGAACTGCCACCGGCAGGGGCGCAACGCCTGCCTGTCTCTTCAGAAAGGAGAAGAGAAAAACATAATAATGGAAAGAAAGAAGGGAAGGAAAGAAAGAGCCGGGATGACAAATGTCAAAGGATAAAGCAGAACGCACACGCACAGTACAGGTCAGACAAAGCGCCGGTCAGACACGCGACCTGGTAACTGCAGGTCGCGCTGCTAAAAGAATGTTAATATAAAAAAATAATGCCTGAGGTCTTGCCACTTGAAAACAAAAATAAGCTGCAAACATAAACTCAACTAAGTTGCTTGTAGAAAAGTAAGGAGAGTGCGATGAGCTCGAATGCGTCCAGACGCAAGACCACTGGAATACAAACATTCGTCGAGTGTCGTACACCGCAGGCCAAGGAGATGATGTAGCCTTACTATAGTGTGCGCTGTGCAGTGAACACGGGACACTCCAATATCAGGGGCCAAGTCTCTCGTACGAACCGAAATTGAGACGTACATCATTGACATATATTACAAATAGCGCATGACAATTTTTAAAGCTCTGTCATAGTTTTTGCTGTTGAGAGACAGTGTAAAGGGCGATGAGGTTTTCGTCGCGGGTGGCGACGTGTTGGAGACTACGCGTGCCTCTGTCGCCTATCCATTTTGCTTGCGGCCTATTACCGCCTTCGGCGTGCGTGAATCATCGATCACTCATTCGTAGCATGTCTTATTCCGCTAATGTCCCTAAGCGCAAGAACCTAGTCACTTGGTACCCTTTTAAAATCTCGCGCGCTCTTTAGGCAGCCCGAAAAATTGAAAGCCGCAGCAGCTAAGATAACGGAAAGAAATTACTCGGATATTTCCTAACAGGGAGGAGGCGCGGTGCTCTACAACTTTTCGATTGAATATATTGTAGTTTCAGCGATTCTCAAAGATTTGGATCATTGCAACATGCCCAAACTCGGGCGCTTCTCGTGATTGTTGGTAGTGACGATGGCAATTTCCTCGAATTTCAGCAACTTTCATGGCAAAATTCGTAAATAATAATCCAAGATCATTGTCGAATATACTTTGAGTTACTCAAGAGGAGAGTGAACAACGGGACAGGTCACGGATAGTTGCACTCTCGTATACACGAGCAGACGTGGCTTTTTAAGGCTAGCGGCAAGTCAGTTGAAACATCCTGTATAGACCAGGAGCTTTGCGCGTGCCCTATGTACTCACGAAATAAACAATTGTTGTTTGGACGCTTGCGACGCATCGACAACCGACCACTATGCGAAGGTCTTCTTTTGTATTCCAGACCAAAGTACTGTGTGTGCCTCTGAGGGTTTTTATTGTGGTAACAATTATATGAACCCTCTATAAGCGCATTTCTGCCGTCGCCATCGCCGTAATGTTCCGTATAAACTCCAAACATGCTAACAACGTCGCCGCGTGCCTTGCGCTATATGTGCGAGTGAAAGCTTCCTAGGGTCAGCCGACGATCGCGGCTCAATCTCACGCGCACGAGGGAGGAAGGTGTGGCGGAAGCACGCCGTCTTCGTTGCGCGCGAGGTGAGGGAGGGGGGGCGTTCTACTCCGGTGGCTATTAAGGCGCGGCTGCCATGTTTTTCAGGCGATCTGCAATGTGGACAAAGTACACAGAGTGCAGGTAGCTTCGTATGTGCTGTGCTTTCGACGTTTAGTTAGCGAGAGACAGCACGAAGGTCAATTCGATCGCTGCTGCCGCCGCGCTTCCTCACTCCAACGTTTTCACAGAGAGTTTCCGCGGTCATCTAGCGAGATGTGTTCATGTTCACCTGTGTACGCGGCACACCGTGCTTGTTAATTTAGTTAGTAAGCGAATGTTTATACGGCCGATAAGATTAATATCCTTACTTCTTATAGATGTCTACTAATATGCTATCGCAGTCGATGCTTCGCCTTTTAGGCAAAACTCCAAACTTTTTCTGGATATGCTACCGCGATAAGCATTTGCAGTTCTCTTCATTCGGGCGTATCTGCTTTTTCTTGTTACCCTCATCTTCACTTAACCTTTTGTTCCCCTTCCCCGATTCCCCAATGCTAAGTAGATGGCTACTCTTTAGTTAAAAACACTATCAGTTCGGGGCGACCTCTCAGCCTTTTTGTTATAATTAATATCTGTCCACTACCAAAGGCCGTTGCATGAGCAGGAGACAGTCTATGTGTAATTTACCTTGCTGAACAACACAACGCCCCGCCAATGAATTATAACTCTTGAGTGTTTTCTTCGTATCTTCTCTTCATGGTGGATAATTAGTAGAACTTAGTCACACAGCGCATGCACACTAGGTCTTTAATTGAATTCACGGCCACAATAATCAAGCAGTGTATATATATATATATATATATATATATATATATATATGCATGAACGAAAAGAAAAAAAACCGAGGGGCCCAATTTCCATTCATATTGTCCCGTGGCAGTGACGGTCAATAACACCGTAGCACCACTGTAATTGACGAATCTAACTTTTTATTGGGCGAACTTGTGCCCACCAACTAAGTGACACTCGAAGCACAATGATTGCGGCGAACACAGTCGGCGATCGTCGAAATCTTATGTGCGCGGGTCAAGCGCGTCGGCTTTTACACTTGAGTCATCAAAAGTTCCAGAGTAATTGCTGGTGCCCGCGTGTCTTCGCGTCGCGTCTCACAAACATGCAATCAGATTACACACGGTGTTCGGTGACAACGGATAGAACCATCGGCCAAATTCGAATAACTTCCGATACATCCAGGCGCGTCCTGCGCTGAGCGATGACATTTCTTAGACGGTCAAATGCAGTCACCCGAGAAAGATAAACAAGTACACGCGTCACTATAATAAGAAAAAGAAACAAACAATGACACATGTGAGTTTCGATGGCGTGCCATAGAGATCTGTAGAGCATGCAATTATAGGTTAGAAACCATCGCCGGGTCTATCCCGCTCGATAAAAAAAGTCGGATTTTCGCCCTGAAAGGCGAAGCATCACTTGCGATAGGAAATTTACTAGTAGAGTATACGGAGTAAGGATAGTAGTTTTATGGGCTGCATACAGTTGGACACATTCGCTTACTAACTGAATTAAAAGCATGGTGTCAGCGCGCTCAAGCAAACATGCATGGATCACACTCGATGACCGCAGACAAGCACTGTCAATTCGCTGGCGTGAGCAAGCGCGGTTGGAGTAGTGACCGAAGGTTCGTGTGGTCTATCGCTTCAACGGAAACTGAGCGGCGAAAGCACAGCGCATACAAAGGTCAGAGCCGTGTGGAGATCGCTTTCAAGATACGGTGCGTGATTGCGCCCTCAACCGCGCGAAGTACGTAGTTCCTGGCAGAGTAGAAGCCGCGCCCCCTCGCTCTCTCGCTGCCTTCCCGCTTTCCTCCTTTCGCGTGGGAGATTGAGTCGCCAGTTCCCCTTGCACCCGGTCTCAAGATACGCATTGAGTGCGGAAGCTAAACGTCGCTTCCCCTCCCTCCCTGTCTCCCTCCCATCTCCCCACGGCCTTTCGCACTACCGGAGACGTCGTGTTTGCTCTCCGCTGTGCGTTTTCTCTCCATGAAAGCGCGCGTCCCTCACGCGGTTTCACTCGCACATACAGCATACGGCGCGCGGCGACGAGTTTATCGCCGTTGAACTTTATACGGAACCTCACGCCGACGACGAAGGCGATGACAGGAATGCGCTTGGAGTGTCCATATAATTTCTATCGCAATAAAAGCAAAATACGACGCGCTGGAGGGCGCAATAAATTCAGGCACGTGACGAACTTGCGTCGCGCCTCTTTTGTGCATGTTTTAATCGCGGCATTACACAAACGTGGGGTCTCTCAAAACTCGCGATTCACCTACAGGCGCATCCGCACACACATTTCGCGCCTTCGTCTTCGTCCACTAGAAAAAAAAAACAACACACAGACACAAAAACAAAACAAGGCGATCTTCAGCGAGACGACCTACGAAGGCGTAAAATCCTCGAAATGCGCGTCGCACTCCTTTTATTCCTGCGTGCCGTCAGAGCGTGAATCCGACCGCAATAAGCAGCGTCATTCGGCATACACGACGGGACCACTTTTATTTTATTTTATTTTTTCTCGCGGGCGTTTTATGCCGAAATAGCTCCTTTGTTTCCCCGCGCAGCAGCTCAGGCTAATAATTCGCGTGGCTGCGTCATTACGACCGCAAAAACATAGCTCGTCGGCCCGGCCCTAGCTAGTACGATGGTCGTCAGGGGACGCGTTGCAGACCGCCTCGCCGTTAGCGTAGTGATGTGCTTCGTAGAAGGGCACAGGCAACAGGGAATAAAATGCCAGTGCTGAAAGGGAGATGAAGAGAAACAGCTAAAAAACAACCGACAAGCTGAACGTAGCAGGAAAGACTAATTGCAGTTTCATTTTCTTTCTTTCTGATGCGGGAAGTAACAAGTTAGCCACCCTCGAAATGGTTCTTCTGCTTCCCGTGGAAAAGTAAGTAAGAAAAATGACAAAAAGGGGAAAAAAAAGCCAACTGCTACGTAAACCAATGTAATGACCAAGGGTTTTCAAAAGCAACGGCCCCTTCCCAGCTAGTATTTTTTCTTTTTTTTTTCGTGCATAAGTTTCCTTGAACCTGTTGTTTCGCGATCCCGCAAACCGTCCATGCGCGCGGCATGGAGGATTTATTGCACTTGGGAAGAAAGTGCGACCGCGCGTTTCTGCGTTGCGTTTAAATGCAAAATGCAAAATAATGTCATCACTATCTTCTACAATTGCAATCCTTTTGCGGAAAGTGAGAAACTCAATTATATAACTACTTATGCTTTTAGCACCGACTAAATGTGGGCGCGCAGTTATGAAAATGGGTGACCTTCATTTTAGCTACAGTAATTTTTTTAAAATTGCCTGTGGCAGATGGCACAGTTATAATCCTTGATCTTAACTACTCGATGAGGCGGCCATTACTTCCACGAGAAATGAAAACGCCTAATTGAATAATTACCATAATTACGCAAAGTAAATTTTCAATAAATTTTTTACTGTACATCTTTTAATCTACGAAATCTAGCCGCTGAATTCGCAAGGCGTATTCACTTGCAACAAATTATCAGGACCGAACCAGTTTCGAGCTATTAATTTTCAAAGTGTCGGACGAAATGCATGGGCGTTCCAGTTAACTTTCTGAGGAAAACGCTGTCTTATGCATTGAAGAACAAAGTTAACTGCAACGCCCATGCATTTTGTTGGACACTTTGAAAATTATTATCTCGAAACTGGTTCAGTCCTCGGAATTCGTTCCAAGTGGGTACGCCTTGCTAACTAAGCGGCTATAATTCGTGGTTTGAAAGATGTGCCATATAATATAATTAAAATAGTCAATTAGCGTAATTGTGACAATTATTCAACTAGGAGTTTTGATTTCTCGTGGAAGTAATGGCCGCCTCATCTAGCAGTTAAGACCAAGCATTATAATTGTGTTATCTGCCACAGGCAAACTTTAAAAAATTGGTGTAGCTAAAATGAAACACCTGGTATATGTTAAGCGCATGCGGGCTTTTAGCGGATCTAAAGGTCCCACGGTATCAGGTCACACAGAGAAAGCCGGTAGATACCGCCTCTCTTGCAAGAAAAAATGAGGAAGTGTGACATTTCGAGAGTGTTTTAAAAATTGTGAAGTTTCTTGTTCCGACCACCGTTCGTTCCCCCACGATAAAGTCCTCGCGAAATAAACGTTGGAGTTCACTCATCCGCTTTACTATGCTTGCGATAGGATATACAAAATTATTCAGCGCAATCTGTCAGGTAACGTCTAGACTACGCAACCCTCAGACTACCTTAAGATGTTATACCGTACTTTCGGTGCAAAGTTTCCTGATGCACAGAATAACATTGCACACACTCGCCACTAAAGCCTCAGTAATATTTTAATAGATGTTCTGTCGCAGGTATACCTACGTATCAGGTATACCTATGTTTTGACACTTAGCAGGCTTTCGCGTTGTGTTATTTTGTATTACTTAAGATTAGTGACTTGAGGATTGTCGCACACCTTGCAGAACGCGTCGGTTTATTGCTGTGTCGGTGCCTCTTTTTTCTTAAGTTGGCTGTTGAAGTATATGTTTGAAGAGCGTTTTATCACCAGAACATTCGCGCGTCAACTCCTCAATCCTTTATTCCGAATAATTTATTGTTTATGTAGGAGCCAACGACACAATAGTTGCCAAAATTTTCAACTTCACCCAAATAAATGAGATATAAAAAATTCCACGGTTGCGTGCGCCCCGACTCTCGTTGCGTTATTTATTGGATTCGTGTCTTTCAGTGCATATTTACCATTTCTAACCGCGTCTATTCAAGACATGTTTAATATATTCACATCTCTGATATCCACTTCCGAATCGTGTTTCGTTGTTTACCATTCTTGTTTCCCACCAGCTCTAGCTTTTAAAGTAGCGTGTGCCAACTTGATAAACAATCCGCCATGTTGTGTATACGTAAAACGGTGCGCGAAGATCTATGATCCAGCGCTCAGCAACACATTCGAGGATGCTTAAGCATGTTACACCCAGATATTTCTTGCGGACGAAACTGGCCATATGGCGTAATCGAACATGGATGTGCAAAAAGTTACCGTGCGAAATTTTGGCACAAAGTGAGCCGCGGTTGTCATTCGACGCTAATCTTCAACGTGCTTGCACCGATGGCGCCGACCTCCTCGTCGCTGCCCGGCTGTGTTGCCCCGAGTGCGGTCATTCAGGCGACACGATACGTTGGAAATCTGCCGCAGAGGTCACTGACTGCATCATTATGTCTTCCAAGCCTAACGGAGTGACAGGCGTATCGAAAGAGGAACGCGATCGCTACAACGAACGCGAAATATGAAAAAGCAACGTCGGTGCTGGAGCTAAGGGGGCGTACGAGGGCAAAAGTTGGGGGAGGATGGGGGATGAGGGGGGGGGGGGGGGGTCATTCTTGGAAACGGCGAGTATCACGTTTCGTTCGCGTCTGAGGCATCGCGTCACTGCTTATGACTCCACCGTGATACAGAATGAGCCGATGACGCCCGCCTGTCGTGAAAACCGTCCTTCGGACGTCGACCTTGACGCCGCGTTCCTACGAGAAAAAAAAAGGGAAGCCTAGAACAGTACTAATGAAAAAGAAAGACAGAAAGAGAGACCACGTAAACGGCCGTTGGATAAAAAAAAAAAAGCCCAGCGGCCGTACCTTTGTCTTCGTTTCTGCGCTCCTATGTACGCCGAACGACATTTAGTATGGCGTGATGGAGGGCATCTAGAAGAACAAAACGAACGGCACGGAGAAAAAAAAAAGACGCTGTGCCGCTTCGGTGTAGTCGGGCGCATGTGTAAAACGGATAACAGTCCGACTGATGCACACAGGCTTCGGTCTAGCTCTCTCGCTCTCTGTATCTCTCTCTCTCTCTGTATCTCTCTCTCTCTCTCTCTCCCCCTTAATATATATTAACGTAAGAAACCTCGCTGTTCCGCTACTTCACCTTATCAGGAATTAGGTGCCCAGGGGCTTGCATGCGGAACCGAAGCCGGCTGCGTCTGGACGCGCCGGTCTGACGATCGACGCGATAACATTCCGAGCGGTCGGTGTATGGACAAACGACTCGCCTGTACGCTGCCAGAATGATGAACAGGAATTGTACCGGTCCACGAGAAGGCATCGCATGTGATGTGTTTTCCCACTCACTCTAGTCCGAGCGTGCAAGTTGTGTTGTCTTTGTCAGTACCTTTCAAAGACGGTCCAACGTTGTTACACCAAGTTTCCTACGCATGACCCTTGTTATTGCGGGGTGAGGATATGTATACGATGTTATCAGGTTCCTCACAGTCTGCACCTTTGCGGTTCTCCATAATAGTAAGGTAGTGGGTACGCAATGAGAAGAAATGTTGGAAGGTGAGGTCGTCGACACATTCGCTGCTCAGAGTCTAAATGCTATCTGGCCTCCAAAAACTTCTGTACTTCTTGAGTTGATTATTTTTGTCGAGCAGCTTGCACTGTTGCATAAATGTGTATTTAAGCAAAAGCGGGGAGGTCATCCTCATGTGGAAATTGCAGTAGTGGCGCAGTGAACTTGTCGTACATGAGCCAACGATTATCTTTTTGATTTCTCTGTAACTTAGCAGCTCGTAGAATCCTCTGTCAAGTCGCCATCTTCCATGCCAACGCCTCAACAGGTGGTGAATGTACGTTGTAAACGCAAAAGGCCTGTGCATTTGAGAGAAAGAGACAGCAGAGTTTACTGAAAGCTGAAGATGTCAGACATGCTGTATGCAAGATATTTGACATTTTCGACAACTCACGAGGTCTTCAGGTATTTCCTCCTAGGCCCTCGTGATGGAAGGTGGAAGGGGTCGCCGAACCACAAGTCTCTCTAAGGTTTACTCTAGACTGAGATGCAGCGTCTTGCAGCAAAATCTTCAAGGTGTTACACCTAAGAAAATCTTACCAACTCAAGATAATGTAGCCGACGGTTCACATGTATTTTAATGATAATGACGAAGGAAACATAAAAGAATATATGTCGAATGCTTTGAACAAATCAAAGTTTTAAATGGGCAGCAAGATCTTCAGGTGTTACACCTAAGAAAATCTTACCAACTCAAGATAATGTAGCCGACGGTTCACATGTATTTTAATGATAATGACGAAGGAAACATACAAGAATATATGTCGAATGCATTGAAGAAATTAAAGCTTTATATTGCTCAGTTACTCACGAATTGTATAGGTTAGTGCCTAATGTGATGTTCTGCAGTGTCAGGTGACGCTACAGACGAGAAATTGATGAACATGACAGCATTTTTTTTATCACCGGCACCACTTACAGAAGTTCTCACGCACACCATAGTTTTTGCGTTCTGACGTGTTCTGCCCCGGTTATTGCATTGGCACAAAAGCCAAAGAAATAGGAAGTCACCAATATATTAGCGTATTGTTGCAAGAATTTATGAAATCGTTTTATGAATCATCTTGGGGTGTTTCGTGCGTGTGTGCGTGTTTGTGCACGCATGCACGCACACACACACACATACAGGCAAGCGCAGACAGCCGTGGAGCAAACGAAAAAAAGCTTGTCACCATTGTAACGTAACAACGTTTAGCTTGTGTTGGTTTGTTGCAATAAAAGAAGCCTATGTGTCCATGAAAGAGAAGAGAGGGAATAGGGAACGCGTTGCGCAAATTCTAGGGATGACGCTACTTAGGCTGCTGCGGATGTTGTGCTTAAAATTGTATCTGTACCATCAGTATACATTGCCTAAATCTTTATCTTTCGTTATAGCCTATCCATATAACAATATCGTTTCTTTCCTGTTTGTATGTCCACCGGCTTGAAGAAGCAGGAGGAAAAAAAGGAGAGGGAGAGACTGGGTGCTTATATAGCCAGTGTAAGTACCTGCTGGCTACCATTTTCTGGGGAAAGGGTAAATGAAATAAAATGTGTTAAATGGCGAGAAGGGATTAAAATAGAGGCATACAAAAAAAAATCACACGTCCACGCGATGCAACGTGCTACAACTTCAGAGTCAGCCTCACAATTCGCAAGTCCTTTAAGTACCGGAGCCGCGCAACTGAGGCTTTAAGTGCTGAAACCGGTCCGGACCAATGCCCTAGGACTGTTCCCTGGGTCAAGGGGTGATCGTCCAATTTGTCAATAGCGGTCGCGCCCCGGATTGACGAAGACCAGCGACTAAGGACGGTTAAGATTTTGCGTACGGGAAGGTTCCTCCACTTTTTTTCTAACCTTTAATATCACTGCTGCACACGAGAAGCTCCTTCACGTTGGTATACTTCGGTAGAAATACCTGCATATTGAAACGCATTAGTTTATCTTTTTTACAGCGAAGCTGTTAATGGCTAGGCGAAACCAAAATCCGCCCGTCCTATGTGTGCAGAAACTATCATCATTAGCAATTGTTCGAGCGTCGTCGTCTTCTTCGACAGCTGGCTCGTTGGCGCCCCTCGGTGCAACCGCGTGCACGCGCTCGTGCCACTGCTCCCGCGTTCGTCGTCGTCGTCGTCGTCTTACCAGCTGGCTCCGTCAGCGCTCATCATTCCAGCGTAGAATTTCACTTCTGTCGTCGTAATGGGGAGGCCGCGTTTACGGGGTATGAGCCATTGCTTAAGGGGTATGAGCCAGTCATTGTCTTACGTGGCGGACAGATTTAATTTTGAAGCAATTTAATTGTGAAGAATTGCAAGCCGCAATGTGACAACGACGGACTGAGGGCATACCGTCAGTGAGGTCGTTCTCTCCATCGCAGCCGCACGTGTGCGTAACCTCATTAAGAAAAACAACGACGTAACCAATAATTGAGAAATACTTTAATGAATCATCGGGATTAACCCAGTGATAAACACCAGGGCCGCATGTTTCAGCGTCGCTGGTTAACCGTCTGTACGGAGTGCTTGGGCAGTGATCTTCGTTTTTTTTTTTTTACTCCTGAAGTTTGTACCGGTCGGTGTACTTTCATTGCTTTGTAATGTCCTCTTGTAAATGGTTTGCTTTGAACATTAAGGTAAAAAAGTACATCGACCACTGTACTCCTGTCCATTCAACGGCACGTTATTTTTTTATAGTCGTCGTTTTAATGATGCGATGAAGGAAGTCTGCGATGAAGGAACAAAACAGAAGAAAAACGCTAGTAATTTTTCACTGGGGAATCGCGCACCAAAGGCACCGACGCGAACGCTTTTCGAAGGTTCTCGTCGCGCCGATTGTTTTCCTAAATCAAGACCGCGCAGGGGAAATGTGACTCTACAGCATCGTGTTGCGCGGGGCTTGATTGCTGGACCGTGTCACACAGCTTGCCGTGTGCCTGCGCGTTTAATGACTTTCTGGCGAAATCACGCACGTGCCCTCGTAAAAGCGTGCAGGTGCATGGAGTCGGCGCAATTACAAATATATATGCAGCTTCTCCTGCACTCTTTTCTTCTGCCTACATAATGCACTCTGCATTCTTCTTCATTGTATTTTTTCCCCTTTTTTTCAGAAAGGTAGCGCTCTTCAGATTGTGCGAGGTGCGTATCGCCGAATGAAAGCGCCGCTGATGGCCAAACTGAACGCCTACACTTTATAGTTTGCGTTGTCTTTATGAGTCGGGAACTGGCATATGCAGCCTACGCTGTTTTTTGTCCTTGGCGAACCTTGTGGCACAGGCAAAACCTGTTCACCCCTCGTGTGTGTGTTCTTGCCTCTCGAATAGCTTGGCTTCTCTCGGCAGTTTGTTATGCATACACTTCCCGGCATGCCGGGGTCTCCGTGGATCATGAAAGTCGGCGTCGTCTAAGCCTCCCACATAACTTCGGCAGTCATGATCGCCGCTGTCGTCACGACTGCGCACGTAGCGTGACGCCGATAGTGTAGAGCAGTGGTAACGGAATATTTGCACGAAAAACATTTATTTATAAAGATGTCTTCATAAGTATCCTTGTATGAGTTAGTGCGCATTGAAGACGGCTTGTATACTTACTTAGGATTGCTGCGCGCCTTTGTATTCATCGGGGCAACCGCGGAAGGCGAGCATGAGGTAGTTTCGACCAAGGCGCATGAAAATGGAAAAGAAGGCAACGCCAAGGCACTCACTGAGTGGCATGTCGTGTAGCTGTACATGGGCTTTCAAGTGCTCGCGTTGTTTCGCCATTCGACTTCCGACCGTCCAAAGCATCGCGTTACATTGTTTCATGGTTTAAATGATTTTATTATTTTTTCTCTCTTTGTTTAGATAACCGGCTTGTAAATTTTCTTATTAAACAATGAGGAAGAAAAAGAAGGCGAATAAACGAGAGTAAGAGGTCATTTCTGGAAAACATATAAAGAACTTTACCGTCTCCAGAGCAGAAAACAATAACTACAGAAAGAAAGACAGAAAACGAGAACAGTCGATTAAGGGATTTGTGAAGACGAAAAAAAAAGATAACAAGAAGCAGCCATTAGATTCGACCATTATATTTGAATGCTGAGTCTTGAACGCATGAAGAGTGGTACGAAATTTTCAATCACATCTAACATCACAGCCCGGCGTCTATTAAATATGTCCTGTCAAGCAGTGACTGCCGTGGAAGTGCCTGCACCGGAACCGGGAGGCGTAAGCGGAATTCAGCAGCTGTCGCTGATTATTCCATAACCTCACACGCTTTTCTCCGAATGGAATTGAATTTTAGCTTTCACTTTGTTAAAGCAGTTTTT
This sequence comes from Dermacentor silvarum, assembly GCF_013339745.2. NCBI lineage: Eukaryota > Metazoa > Arthropoda > Arachnida > Ixodida > Ixodidae > Dermacentor > Dermacentor silvarum. The sequence goes on from NC_051155.1 coordinate 128,218,162, forward strand.
CTAAGGTTGCGTGAAGTGTGGGGCATTCGACGTAACTGTAGGGACACTCTTCGTGCCTCGCGAGTCGAAGTGGAAGGCTGGAAACGCGTCAAATTACATATCGTGTTCGCGAAGTTCCTGCGCATTTCCGTTTTCGTCAATGGAGTATTAAGCAGAAATCTCTGCTTGATGTCTCTCCTAATCAAAAATCAAACATACCCCCTCCCCCCCCCCCCCCCTGCTGGTTGTGTAACGGCTTTGGTCTTTCGCTGCTAAGCCCGAGGTCACGTGATCAAATCCCGGCCGTGGCAACCGCTGTTGGATGGGTTCATGTTCCATAAGGTTGATAACGACCCGCCTGTGGTGGGTCGTTATAAATCACAGGCGGGTAGTATAAATCCATAAGGATTTATACTACCCGCCTGTGGTGGCTCAGATAGCTAAGACGTTGCGCTGCTGAGCACGAGAGCGCGGGATCGAATCCCAGCCGCGGCGGCCGCATTTCGATGGAGGCGAAATGCAAAAACGCCCGTGTGCTTGCGTTGTAGTGCACGTTAAAGAACCCCAGGTGGCCAAATTAATCCGGAGCCTTCCACTACGGCGTGCCTCATAATCAGAACTGGTTTTGGCAGGCAAAACCCCAGAAAGAAGATTTTATACCAGTCGGATAAAGCTTCATAACATTGATAACGACGATAATGACACCGGCCAGCGTCGAGATGAAAAAGAGGCACAATGCTTCCGCATACTTTGACAAATCCGCACCGGAGTTTCTGCGTGAATGTTTGAAGATCAAACATTTCAATGTGGGCAGTCTGTTACGTTACATTTGTGCGCTAATGACTGTACGTGCGCTCTCAAGTGGTTGATGAAAGAAGTTACGCTTTTGCGCACACAAATACCCATTCGCCCGTCCTTGATTTCTTTATTTCTATCGCAGCTAACAAAGAACCACGCAGAAATTGTGGTGCCGGTAATCTATCAAAAATTAACTTATAGAGTTCTTCAAGGATTTTATTCAAAGCTGCAAGTTTTATAAGCGTATCCTGAACATTGGTCAATAATAATACATAAGCCCATTTGGTAATGTCGTAGGGCAGACAGGCATCAGCTCTTACTGTGTCAGATTTACTCGGTGCTAGAAAGCCGTTAATTTACGGCGTGTCGTGTTTATTGGCACAATAATGACGTCAACACAAGATTAATTATCGTCAAGCGCAATACATTTAACGCAGGAAGCAGAGGTAAGCAAAAAGCTCATACTTGACCTCTTTTGCCGGCAAGTTTGATGAACAAATAGTGGGTGAACCAGCGTCAGCAACCTCTTACGTAACAGGTTGTGCCAGCAGCACTTGGGAGCGATGCTTAGACTCTATAAATCCCGCTACCCACCACACTAAATCAGACGGACGCGCTAAATATGCTTTCATATTACGTTAATATTACTAAAACAGGTTGATTGCTAGAATGGAATGTTCAATACGTCACAGTAACATCCCAGATGTGAATTTTTTTCTTTTGCGTATTTTAACCTTCGTGACGTGCAAAAGTTTTCGAACCTCCCTGATTTCAGTCTTTGGCTTCTTTAGCTAGAGTACAAGGTAGCCCATCCTCAACAATGAAAAAAAAAAAAAATCAGCAGCAGGATCTACCAGACTCCGTTAAACATTAATCACGTCACGGCGAGCTGGTCTGGGTATTTCAAAGGGGCGTGGCCACCTGTCTTTCATTTTCGCTTCTTTTCTCGCCATGGTAAATAGGGTTTTTCTTGGCCATGCGGAAGGGTAATTACAAGCGCAGTTCAAATTACATTTTTCTTGTTATGGTCGCTTTTTAATGTGCTGTTTGATTGATTGATTGATTGATTTACTGAGTGACTGACTGATGGACTGATCTTTTTTTTCGTCTTGAAAGCCTGTTTGTTCTTTCAGAAATCTTATAAGCACCGCAAAATAATGGTCCTTAATTCGAATTTCTTTTTTTTTTTGCGTGTACCTAGGACTGTGAGTCCAGCGTGATTCGGCGCCGAAGCTTACGCGATATTTCAGTATCGAAGCCTCTATGCCGCGCTTCTAGCTACATAACGTTCACCTCCGTTGATTCAGCGTTGGCTTCAGGACTATACCCATTTCCGACCGATGTTACTGGCAGATCGTGACATGCCGAACAAACAGTTTCAGTTACGGCGGTCGCCATACCTTCTTTTCTTTTTCATTTCCGTAGCTGTTTCTTTTTTTTTTCTTGATTCAACGTTGATGTCGTCTGTACCGCACGCACCGGTATATGAACGAAGAGAATTCGCGGAGTGAATGTCAAACGGTTTGGGAAGAAAAAACCCGCCCAACTTCTTATTTGTAAAGCGCTCGCGCGCTTATGCGGGTCTATTTCACTCTTGACGTGCCCGTGTACGGGAAGTATCTATTAATAGAACTGGGGCTCACCGCTGTCCTTCACGGAGGCAGAAGAAAGCTCTCAATAGGCAGGCGTGCCTCATAGGATCGCTATGAGCGACCAAAAATAGAAGAAAAGAAAAAGCCGGGCGAGAAACTGCAAAGCAATGTATCTGGCACCAATTCTCGTAATGCATTCCGGTAAGTCCCATGGGCTGACCAAGAAGTGCGTGAGTGTATTTTTATTAGTGGTGGCGAGGGCGCCTTGTGCGGCAAGAAAAGGAAAGAAAGGGTGATGATAAAGAAAAGAAAGGGTGTGGCATATCAGCTCCGAAAGTTCGCCCCCTCAGATTCAATATCATTGTATGCTGATGATCTAGCTAGAAAGTGCGATCGATATTAAAGAAAGCATTGACGAATGGAAATAGCGTACTGCGGAGATATTAAAGGGAAAAAAATAAATAGCTGTCCCCTCATGCGTTCAAATTGAAATTTAGCTCAACTAAAACGCGCTAACAGGGCGAACGCAACTGTGTGGTCCATTTGAAAACAAAATATGTACTGGAATCTTGCTGAGAGTAAGAGGAAAAAAAGGGGAAAAAAGGAACTCAAGAACACTTTGCCAAGCCTAATTGGAACAGTCTGTGCGCAAGTAGTGATTCTGTGAGAATTCTTTCTTGGAAAAAGAAATGCAGAAATCTGATAGCAATACCTAATCTAAGCTTCGTTTTATAACAACAATGCGTATATTGTTATAAATGTCACTGTTGATTTGTTGCTTTATATTATAATTATTCAGACCAAAATCGTAGAAAATATATAAAAATAGGCTTGCAATTTTACCGCTGGAAAGGTCTTGCTCGCAGCAGAAATGACCGGAAAACCACAAGACACGGACAGTGCGCTTACGAGACACAATTGGAAACAAACAAATGACCCGACAGACAGCACGCTGTGTTCAATTTCTGGCGTGCGGTTAGCAGGGGCGGATCCAGGTTACAGTCTCCTAGGGGTGGGGTGGCGATAAGGAAAGCAGGGGGGGGCTTGCTTCGACCTTGATACTACCGGCGCTTCAAGAACAGAGTGTTGGTTTCATTGTAAAGGAGTACAAACAAACAAAAATTCGATCGAGGCATAAATATACAGGGCAAGAGCGAAGCCGAAAGAGACGAAATGGACAAAAACCAGTGGAAAGAAAAAAAATCGATATATATCACGTGCCGTCACGAAGCGAGCTATCGCTTTCTAATAGCGGTATAGATGGAAAACTCACACATGGATCCCAGCTGTTGTAAATAAAAAGAACGCTTCAGCAGTCTCGCAGGTTCTCATGTCATTGTTAGTTTACAGAACCGATGTGCGCTCAAATGACGGAATTATCAGCGCTTAAGTACCGGCCTGTATCAAAGAGCCCGCACCGCCAGGACTCCCCTCTCTATCCAGCAGTAACCACCAGCAATGCTACCGGCTATCGCCAAAGAGCTTCTCGACCAGCTTGCACGCCCGAGACTCCAGAACAAAAACAGAGTGCCTTGTCTTCTAATGCGCCTTTGTCATCTGCCGCATGCTTTCCCGGAACAACACGACATCCTTTCGGGCCGCTCATTAGGCTCCTGTTTGGGCGCGCTTCGCTCTGTGTCAGCCACGTGCGGTGCACTCACGCGAGGCTACGCTTTCTGATCACTCGTAGGCAGCTCTCCGTGGCCTCCGCCATATTCGTCACCATGACACTCGACCAAGTGGTGCTTCCTGAGAAATGAGCCTTCGACGAACTAAACAGAGAACTAAATAGAAATATTGAGACAGGGATGTTAACCGCAACAACAGATTCGATTCGCAGCCTTACACTGGGGGAAGGATAGTAGAAAGAAAAGGAGCAACTGAAGGTATAGTTATAAGGAGCCCTGGCGCGTGATAACATTACTGTGCTTCTCATGCCTCCACACGCACACACAGACAAACGCACACCCGCAAACAAACACACACACACAAACACACACACATTCACTGACGCATGCACACGCAAACACACTCGCACACGCACACACAAACACACACGCATGCGCGCAAACACGCAAACACACGCACGCACGCAAATACACACACGCACACACATGCCACACGCATGCCATGCGCACACACATGCAAACACACACACACACGAGCGTGCACTGAGCTATCCAGAACGCGTTACTTAACGAGGTGCGCATTACCGATGAGTACGGACAGAAACAGGTACCGCATTCTGCTCTTTGCTCATACACAAAATGTAATTACTTTTAACACTGTGTTGAAATGTGTGATTTTACTCAAAACTGTTGTCACTGTAGCAAGAGCCAGGGAACGCAGTGGCCAAGTTCGCGAAGGTTGATAGGCCGGAAATATACAGCACCGGCGTCTGCCGGTTCTAATTTGTGTCTGCTACACGAACAACGTCCTCCGAAGTTTTCCATTACTCTTGTTAAATTCGCTGCGCCTCTGGAAAAAGTTGCGCAAATCTACCTTTCTTTAGATCAATTTTTCGCCCGCACGACTTTTCTGGATGGATATCTAGTTGTCCATTCATCTTTACTTATCGATCATAGAAACGAAGTAAACGCTGCACTAGGCCCTTCCTGATTCATCAATTTCATCCACATCTTACGAATGGAATCGTAGCTACAACCATCGATGTTTGAATGATTCTTCGTTCCACCGTTGTAATTGTATGTAATGTACCAGCACTGCATAATGGGGGGGCTAAGTTTTATTTCGGATTTCTTTTTATTAAACTGCCACTTCCCTTCATTTTGAAGTATACAGTATGGGTTGGATCGGTTTTATTTACCGATTTTGTCAATTCACTACTTCTCTTCTTCGCTGGTTCACGCCTACCGTAAGGTGCATTATGCGCAGTAAGAAAACAAATTAGGCAATACTCAGGTTAAACAGAACCAAGAAAATGCTTTCGACAACAAGTTTTCTTAAGTTAATTACTTCATGTAAATGATGAAACCACAACCGTTCGCGACGTTGAAGAGGCATGTTTGGGCGGAATTAGCAAACTTCACCTCAGAAATACCAAAACGGCCTCTGTTATGGTGAGAGGAGTCTAGGTAAGACCAAAAAAGATGAAAGAACAAAAGACCATTCAAGACACCAACCTGTATTTGCTCGTCCAGCTCGGTGTAACGTGGTCAATTTTTACACCGTGTGCTCGGGCCTAGTGAATCAGTGATCGGTAAAGAATGCTGCATTCTGAGGGAACGAAAGACAAAGCATAAACGATTTGAGAAAATTTGGTGGACGAAAGCGATCCAGAAAACGAGAAAATGTTTTGAGATGAGTGGCTGCTGGATTGGTGCGTGACACAAAAAAAAAGAAAGAAAAAAGAAAACGGAAGTCTGATGTTTATTTTCTTCAGGAATAATGAATGTTTGCTGGTGCAAACAATGAAAATATAGTTTAAAAACGATACTTTGCCTGCGTTCACTCACATTACGCTGCCACTTTTTATGTGTACACCTTTGGTACAGTGACTGGCGGTGGTAACGCCTGGCTGTTAAAAAAACAAGAACTAAATAACTTATGACTAATCATAGGCCTCCTATGATGTGCATAGGCTTCCTATGATGTGCCTTCCGATGTGCATAGGCTTCCTCCGAATTGTATTAGAAAAAGAAATATTGTATAAATAGACGTACAGGTACTTTTTGTTTCTCAGAACTATTCTCTGAATGTGATCACCAATGTCGAACTTGCAACTCTTGATGACTTACTTGGTTCCGTCGATGTTGGCGGCAACCATGCGTGCCGTGCTGCGTACGTTTCCGCATGCGAGCTGTGCTGGCATCGGCGTATATCTAAAGCGACAAACCGGTCTCCCATCGATCGCTCGCCAATGTCACGCTGGTCTCACAGCAGTTGGAGCTTGCCGGCAGAACACGCAGTAGCATGGCTGCTGTCGCTTATTAATCGATGAGTGCCTGTAAAATATGCAACCAAATGATCGGCGATATAAATAAAATAAAATACAGCAAAATAACACAAAATGATATAAAGTAAAAACACCATCAAATAATATTTGCAGGAAAAAGAAACGAGAAAAAAAGAAAGAACACAACATAAAAAAAAAGAAATGGCCCGTAAGTCAAGCATAACATACCACATTCCATGTAATAGTAAGAGAGAGAGCTGGATATATTTGCAACGCGTGAACAGCAACAACGCCTACCATTAGCACATCTATGCGAAAAAAATGGGATGCTACCTCAGTACACGAACAACGCCACTAAGAAAAAAAGTTGCAGTGGCTTAGCTCGGCTATGCCAGGATATACGTAGCGTTAGCAAAGGTTCAGCTGATTATTCTTAGCTTTCCTGGTTGTCTAGGTTGTCAAGGATTAGCTTGATTGTCATGCTTACTGCTGCTCCAATGACACACACGCGGTATACGTATTATGTGGCACATGTATATAGCCTTCTTCTGTTCATTCCTCCTACGCTCAACCGCTAATTGCCAGGCAAATACTTCGGGATCTGATGAGTCAAGCTTCTCCGTTCTTCTGCGCTGTTGAGCAGCATTTGCGCTCTCCTTCTCCATGGCTATACCACACTGGCAAACGCCAGTCAGAAGCGCAGCGGCTCCAGCGCAGTGTCAGATGGCGACTGCACAGCAAACGCGCCGGCGCCAGTGCGTCTACCACGGCTACGACGTCACTCCTCTGGAATGCGCAGACCGGCGGCGGAGTGCGCGAGAGGTGCCGGCTCCGGTGGCTCCGGTGCGCAAGCCGTGTGACATCACTGATCCTTGCGCATGCGCAGCACGGCTCTTGATGTGCCGCGCGAAACGGGCTTGGCTAGGCCAGTGTAGCTAACGCTACAAAAACTTGCATACAGCACCGCGCAAAAAAGAGAGAGAAAGAAAAAGCGTCACTACAGCTACTACCTGGATTCAGTGACCTTACACTCAAAAGGATACAAAAAGTTAATGCAAGTTCACACGAGCAAGCTCATAGTAAGATTATGTACACCAAATACTATCGCTAGTCATAACGAATGTGTAAAGTCACAGCAACAGACAAAGTACACTGAAACCATGCTCTTGTCTGTCCGAGTACCACTGCAATTCATAGTGGGCAAGAAGCTTCCCCACGGATAAAAGACGCCTACCAGGCCGGTTCAAGTGGCTGCACAAAGTCACTCGCTGCACAACAAAGGCACCGCTCGGGACTGCTTTTGCAACATGAATGACTAGTGTTGTATTTTACACTATCTTGATGAGTTTTCCCACTTCCGAATGGGGCAAGTTGACAGTGATGGGGTACAGATGAGAGCAACCGCACTCCAGGAGTTCGTAAATGAGTGCACACAGTAAAACATAATGTAGCTAGACATGTGCAAAGCAGTTGCACCAGCAGGAAGCAGTTGACAGCATTCCATTATTTTCGTCCAGACTAAAGGCGCCAACGAGTTTGGTACCATAAGTCCGCTTTTCCAATGCGTACTTTTTTTTTCTCGATGCATTTAATTGTAACGGCTTCTAACCGCCCAGGAAAGCACACTTTCCCCAAGCGTTTAGTTTTGTTCTATTCCAGACTAATTAGCGTCGATTTCCGGGTGCTCTCAAGGCGCATCGTCGACTGTTTGGGTTCGAGACAGTTGGAGCCGGAACGGCACAGCACTAGTGCAAAAGGAGCCGTTGGTTGCACAAAAGAGAACTTCTGTCATCGCTTGGAAAGAACGCGCCACGAGCCATAACCGCTATGCTTGAATACGTTCAACTGAACAGGTGCGCCTCGAATGAGACAAAGCCCTGGCACTTCCGCGTTCTTGCGTGATGTTAGTAATTATGCGTACATGTTGAACAGGATAATAAGGGTGCGGGAAACGTCCGACCCAGTGCGCGATTTCGGGCGCACGGTAACTCAGTTGCACTCGGTTGCATATTACTTGGCGCCCACGTTGCTGGTGTGCATATGTATTGCGTACTTCACAAATAAGTTGTTTTAGAATGCAAAGTCATTCACCCCAAGAAGCTACAAAGCGGGAAGTGGCCACAAGCAGTCGCGAAGGTATATTAGCAGGAGTACTACGACCACAGCATTGCAATAACCTTATCGCGAAGCCGGTCAGCCCTTTTCCTCGGAGGCCTATTTGTTGAAAAATTAGCGACCGTATTTGACAGGTTGGTCAACAATCGCGGCGGTAATATTGTTACGGTGAAGGGAAAGAAGAAGGTGACGCGAACGAGAGGAAGACGAAGTCTCTGGCCGTTGCCTGAACGCCATATTTCTTCGCTTGTAAATATACATCCTTCTACACTCGTGGGCCTGCTTTCTTCCTGCAACATTTTGGTGGAGGTGGAGGTCCTTTCATTTCTATGAAAGGAAACAAATGGATTGCTGTAGCAACGGATTATGCCACGAGATATGCCATTACACGAGCGATGCCAACCAGCTGCGCTACAGATATCGCCGACTTCCTACTATACGACGTCATCCTGCACCACGGCGCCCCTCGCCAGTTACTCACGGATCACGGCCGCTACTTTCTCTCGAAGGTCGTCGATGATCTGCTCCGCTCCTGTTCTACAGAACACCAGCTCGCTACCGCATACCACCCTCAAACGAACGGCCTCACCGAACGACTCAACCGCACACTAACCGAAATGCTGGCCCTGTACGTTTCCGACGATCACCGCGACTGGGACGTCGCTTTACCGTACATCACTTTCGCATACAACTCGTCCCGTCATGATACTGCCGGATTCTCCCCATTTTACCTTTTGTATGGCCGCGACCCCACCTTGCCCTTCGACACGTTGCTACCTTCCGCAGTACAATCACCCAGCACTGGTTACGCTCGCGATGCTATTGCCTTAGCCGCCCAGGCCCGAGAGGTCGCCCGTCATCGCCTCACAGTCTCGCAAGCTTCTCAAAAACGACGCTACGACCTTCGGCACCGAGACCACCATTTTTCACCTGGTTCCCTTGTCCTTCTCTGGACGCCTTCACGTCGAGTCGGCTTGTCGGAAAAACTCCTTTCCCGTTATTCTGGTCCATACCAGATCTTACGACAACTGTCCGACGTGACATACGAGATCGCCCCAGTCGGTCAGCCTTCAGTGTCTCCCAACGTCACCAGCGATGTTGTTCACGTCGCCAGGCTCAAGCCCTATGTCTCCCCATTAAGCGACGCTCCATAACCTGCACCGGGACGGAGCTAACCCCACCGGGAGGGTGATGTTACGGTGAAGGGAAAGAAGAAGGTGACGCGAACGAGAGGAAGACGAAGTCTCTGGCCGTTGCCTGAACGCCATATTTCTTCGCTTGTAAATATACATCCTTCTACACTCGTGGGCCTGCTTTCTTCCTGCAACAATATCTTGGGCCTTCACCACTGAGACGTCGTCAATCCAAGCTTACTCGGCCTTGGTCGAAACCCTGCTCTTTGAGAGTGTATAGCGTGACCTTATTTCGGTCTTATCGCCATTAGTTTATGGCGAACTCGATGTCTCGGGCGTATACGGATTACCATGTAATCGCGTCTGCCTGATCGCAACCGGTCTGGCTTGAACGACCCCGCGAAGCAAACACACCGATCCATTTAAAGAGATTGAGTATCGGTCCTTGATTGCTCTCACTGATCCCTTCGCGTCATTGTTTGCTTTTCCATTTAGGGACGGCTAAGCGCAGTAAATGCTTACTGTATACCAGGTCGCCACATTTTCACACCCCGACCTGACAATTGTCCCGGTTATTCTGATGCGGAAAGTATACGTACACGTGGTCGTAGCGCAAAACGATAACAGCAGATTGATTAATGTTCAACAGAGGGCGCAAATAAGAGCTTTCAGTGTTTGTACCGGTTGCCTATCCTTTATACAAAGCCGCACTTGACCCGTGAGGAACTGGACTAGGGGTGTTCTGTAAAGAAAAGGAGCAGGCAGATCAACACACTGCAGAGGATTTCTGAGCACGTATATGAAAGGTGCCGTGAACTTTCTGCTTCACGACCACGGTTCAGCGAAATTTATTTTGATTTGTTAGAGAACCCACAAAAATGATGTTCGTCATAACTGTACAGTCCGTGATACATATTCGTGAAAAGATATAATGTTTTGTCCATCTTCATTGGAGAAAAATGTTCGTTTTCAGCGTTTCCAAAGAAACTTGGCGAAACGGAAAAAAAATACAAAAAGGCCGTCGCTAGTATTATTTTAGAACTAGCTTGATGATGTCTTTTACCATGATGTATTAGCGAAACTATCATTTCTTCCTTTAGAACCCTTAGCAATTTGGCCATTACGGACGCCTTTCTTATTGTTTGAGTTTTTATTAGTTATTACAGTTAGCACGAGTTAAGTTGTAGGCTTGGTTTGAGCGGTGAAATAAGTTTTATGCGTAAGTGTCAAATGACCCATTGAGCGAAATGCAGCTCCACTAACGTGAAACCTGGGAAGGTGCGAAGCATGCAGTGATGCACCACTCATGGGCTCATACTGCCTTAAGCAATGGCTCATATAGCCCCGTAAACGCAGCCTCCCCATTACGATGACACAAGATAATTGAAATTCTACGCTGTAATGAGCGGCAACGCAGCCAGCTGTGGAAGGCGACGACGAACGCGGGACGCTCGGCACGCTCTCGTGCCAATCGCGAGCACGAGCCGCTTGCTTACCGTGACGACGACAGGAGACGCCGACAGCACGGGCGCATGAGATGCTTCGCACCTAAAAAAAAAGAGATTGTCTGCCCTTCCACAAAGTGAAGATGGTTAACCAGCGACGCTGAAACCTGCGGCCTTGGTGTTTATCACTGGGTTGATGCCGAGGGTTCATTTAAGTATTTCTCAATTATGAGGTTACACACATGTTCGGCTGCGACGGTGAGAACGACGTCACGTTCGATGTCTGGAGTTTGCTCGGCGGCGTGGTTAGCAGCATTCGCCCACCATTGCAGCTTGCGACTCTTCGATATTAAATTGCTCCAAAATTATAAATGACCGTTACGGGGGATGACAATGAATGGCTCATACCTCCTTAAGCAATGGCTCATGTCCCCGTAAACGCGGCCTCCCTATTACGACGACAGAAGGGAAGTGAAATTGGACGCTGGAATGATTCGCGGCAACGCAGCCAGCGGTGGATGCAGGCGACGACGCCGAACGCGGGAGAAGTGGCTGGAGGACGAGCCAGCTGCGGAAGAAGACGGCGACGCTCGAGCCAATGCTGATGGTGAGAGCTTGCAGTGGACAGGCGATTTCGCCTAGCCATATAAAGCTTCGCTTTAAAAAGATTAGGCGTGTAGTTATTGGCTAATAGCATTGAATAGTGATGACGTCTACACTCGCATTGTGGGTTATAGAAGTTCATTGTGTGTGAAGCAACCTTTGTCTTCAATGGTGCGTATAACCCTGTTTTGGGGCTGCTGAAGACTATATACTGGTGTAGGTATGAAGGTAATGTTTAATTAGCATTATGATCACTTCTACTATAAGATTAGTGATTAAGGGTAACTTATTCTACAATCGGCCAAGCTGGAGTGAAAACTTTATACATCCTGCCACAAATACACCTTTCCTAAGTGAACTTCCGCGCAAGCGCGTTTGCCTCGACACCTAGGCTCCGTTTCTAATAGTAAAGGTATTTCTTAAAGTTTTGCTGTATTATTTTCATAAGTGTATTCATACTTTTGAATTAAAAGAAAGATAAGAATGCGTTTCTGATTATTTGATCAGTAACAGGGCTTCTGCTAAACTAAATCTATTCTGAGCTTCCCGTTCTCCCATTCTAAGATATAGAAAGCGATAGTTCACACATTGTACGTCTCGGCTCCATTAAATGTGGCACTTTTTTTTTTCGCCTTCCCGTCTGATCCGCTTACGAAAAGTACGTTTGCATTTCCAGACGTATATATACGCGTGTGGTTTGCTTGTGCAGTCCACTTTCTTGCACTTACGCTACCAGACAGTTCATCCTAATTGCCCAATTGACTATATGGAGTGTTGTTGATGCGGGTCAAAACGAATCTGACCACGCAAGTGCTAAGTATTCTCAGTCATCCTCGTCGCTCAAGTTTTCTGTTTTGTTTCACGTCTATTGATTTTCTTAAGTTTTTTTGTGTTGTTTTTTTTTCATCAGTGACGCTGTCGACAGCCCGTGAAGTGTTTTCGGCTGGCTAAACTCTCTCGCCTCACTTACCACGACAACGAAACTCCGGTTTAAAACTCCGGTTTAAAAGTTGAAAAAGAAAATATACATGTTACTGAACTCAGATGCGACACAGCACTCACGAACGGAAAGACGAGGCGTATGCGTGGGGAAGGGAGCTGATGGAAGTTACTCGAGAAATTAACGAAATATGGGAGATGAAGCGATTAACGCTTCCCGTATCCTGGGTGAGCCTGCAGTACACGCCAAACCTTAATGGAATTAGTAAATGTGCCTAAAGCTTCACGCACAACAGGGAAGTTAACGTTTGGACATTGTAAGACACTAACGCCGTTTTTCTTGGTACTGTTGTTAAACCTGCTTCATGTGTCTATCTGAGTCTATGGCTGAATTATCGCTATATCACTGCAGAGAACAAATCTGACTAATTAGTGCAAAACCTCCCTTCAGTACCCCGAAAAATAAGGCAAGCTAATTAGGCCTCGTAGGATAAAGCCGATATCTATGACCTTGTGTTAGTTAAATGTTAGACGCTCATAGATATTGATCACACAATGTAGGAGCACAGATTGGATACAAGCAGATTCTTTGAGACGCTATTTCACCGTTTGTGGCTCGGTAGCGCATTCAGAAAACACTTTCTCCACCATATTTGCCGCAGTGAACTTGTGGCAACGTGAATGAGGATGTATAACATTATACAGTTTTCGTTTAGCGTGGTTACCGGAATAGCGGGCGTACCGGAATAGCGGGATCGAAATGCGCATGCGCCGAACGCTAAACGACCGTTTAACGTGCGCCCGCTATTTCTCAGAGTTAACGTTACCGTGTTAGCGTGGTTTACGTAGTTTCCGTAAAACATGGCGGCGGTCCTGGTCACCCGCTTCGAACTGAATTTGGCGCTGTTTTTGTAGAATTCACTTCGATCGTAGCAAATGACTGCGTAAACGGCTTTTGCTTAGTCTCATGCCGCTCCGCCGAGAGAGTGTTATGGCTAATCTTGAGGAATTTTCGACATTGCTTCTCGTTTCGAACGCTCCTAAGCCTAACAAGAGAAATTTTCTCCGAGATGCGAGCGCCACCTGTTGATAAAGTTGGGAGATAGGCGCGACGACGGCATATGGCCTCTGAGATGGGAATATTTCGGAGGCTATGGTGGATGGCTTGTACTGCTTGTCTGTTTCGCTGCAGATCGGCGGACATGGCCAGTAAAAATACAACGCGCTCCCGGCTTCCATTGCACGGCCTCTCGCACTTCCCGGACGCACACACACATAGCCTTTGGTGCCCTATGTATGCGAAATTCAAAGCGTAATAGAATAGCGTCCCGCACGTAAGCTACGCTGTCACGCTATACTAAAACTCTCTTTCTGCAAAGTTCGTTTGCGGAACGGCAACGCTATTTCCCTTAACCCCGCTATTACGCTAACGTTAAACTAAAACTGTCTATTATCTACTGGACGGCCCTGCACACGGCGCTGATATATGATCTTCAATTCGGGTTTTACTGACAGTTGACCGCAGGCCCTTTAGCTTCCAAATGATCCTATGTCCGTAGCCAACATATTCATTACAAAAGCGAGTGCTAATGTCCTTCCGGAAATTTTCGGAACAAAGAAATGTTTTCGGCGCAAATAATGGGTAGAATGTTTATCACCTTTATACGTTCACTGTTTTATTTGGGCTGACTTTATTCTGTTCTGTGCACGATTCCACTTGCCTCTGTGAACTCATTAAGCCTTTTCTTCCGTGCCCTAAATTTCTATAATGAGGCGACTGGACTAAGCGTTTCAGTGTTTATGACGCTTTTTTCTTCTTCAAACTGTCTACATTGAAACTAAGGAACGAATTGAAGGCTCGATGTGTTTCACTTTTTTGTTACGACCTTAAGTGTGTTAGTTATTTATAAGGGCTGACATTAGGTGTGAGTGTCTTTTATTTGAGCTTTGAAATGATGTGACCTATATTAGACGTATTTCTATGTGAAAACAAGCAGCCTGCGCCATGTAAATGTGACATCTCTTAAACATTATATATTAACAAAAAAAAAAGCTCACCGGCATAAAACTGCGGACTTTGATCCAAGAACACATGAGACGGGTTCTAACAGGTCCTTTTCGGCATACCTCCCGTATCGTGCAAAAGAAGACAACGTGACAGCAGTTATTCGTATAGGGACGGTGTCTAAAGCAGTCCTGCATTTGTGAATACACACACACACAAAAGAAAATCCAATCAATGCTCTACCTCGGCTCATTACGAGAGAGCTACGTCACGAGTGCTAAGCAAGTGACGTAATCAAAGTAAAAGCTGCCACTGGAATATCTACGAGGGATGTCTATTTCGATCCGTCTTCTAGGACGCATTTGCCATGCAGTCACGTGCACGCCCTTCCTCCTCGTCTCACTTACGCTACGCGTATTTCACCACGCGTAGCGTGTTTGACACTGCTCGTGCGGATGCAACCGCGTGTAGCCGAGAATGACTGAGTCCTAATCAGCAGAAGGTGATAGTGTTCTTAAATTAGAAGGGAACGCCAATGTGACGTTTGGTATACTGACGTAGTATCCGCGTGTCCTCTATATATAAAGAGAAATACACGACGAGGAATGTAGAGAGATGCTGTGGAATGTAGTGGGGAAGGCGAGTCAAAAACCGCTCGCTCGCCTTGGAGCTCGGGAGTGCTTTAGGGGGAGTTAGAAACTGTGTTGCGCCCTTCGTTCTAGCAGTCCATTTGAATTTCGCTTTATGCCATGGTCTTCCTTATTTTTGTGTTGTCGTTAAGGCACATCCTTATAGTCAACTTTACGCACGCTTTATGGCCAAGAAGAACAAAACTTTTCTCAGCCACCGCAACTGGCTATTGAACTCATGCCCCTGCGCCAATGGGCAGTTGAAAGGCCGGGCGCGCTAACCAATGCGCTATCGGGAAGCTCCTTCAATTTGTGCTCGATTTTGTGCGTGACGCGGTTGCTGAGACTGGTGGCGTCTTTGCGCTGCATTTTTACCACCACACTAAGCAATACAGAAGAGTACATATGGGGCCACATGCGCATTTTGCAATAAGTTGTTTTTGCCAAGAAGGCAGACACGGTCGCTGTGGGAGCCTGCTGTCGTCGCAGAAAAGTGGGTTGAAAGTCGGAGGAATCGCTGATGTCCGCCGATTTTACTTGCTCACTTTTTGCGAAGGCCCGTAAACACAGCGCACGAAAAGATGGGGGCACATGAAGACGAGAAACGGTGGGTGTAGTGCCCTGGAAGTATCAACAAGCCTAGCTTACCACACTGCTTCGAATATGCCTCGCTTGGGCAATGGCTGAGAACACACTAATGCTTCAACAACGAGTTTATTCTCTTCGGTCCTCGTCAGTCGCATGGCCGCGACGTGCGGGTGGTAAGTAAATGCAGAAGGAGGAACGAAGAAGATGCGATCGTCTCGATATCATCGGTCTTTGAAGCGGCGGGCATCAAAACGCTTGTAATTGAGGAAGATCTCTTACGTAATCAGTTTCGTGAGAACCACCACTCGTGTCCCCGGAAGCGAGCGGTCACAAGTGCCTGAGTGTATTAGCGAATGCTTACAGTTTTCTACACTTCCGTGCATTTCTGGCGCTGATGCAGAAAAATACTTGGAAGTTTCAAAGAGTAAGAGTTGGGATTTTTTTGTAGCTCCATAGGTTCCTTGTTTGTTACAGAAAACAACGCGGCAGGAGCATTAAAAGGAAGTAAACGGAAACGCACACACATGCACGTACACACAGAGACAGAGATGATGACATCACACGCCTCTGGACAAGAATAACGGTGATAGAAACCTCGAGAAATATGCACAGAAATTCACCAGTGGTGCAATAAAGCAAATAATGTTGTCAAGCGTGTGCACATGTAAGCTGGGCTAGAATGCGAAATATCCAGCGCGAGGAGATCAAGTTCCACGGAAAATTAGTTTGGAGAAATACGGCTACGCAAGCTGATGTGCTATGACAAAATAAAAATCGTGGATAGAGCGACGAGTCGCCGCACCCGATGACATGGCGAAGACCGGAATAATAAATTACTAAAACATACATGAGGAATAGAATCTTTCCTCATGCAAAGGGCACATAGCCTACCAAGAATAAGACAAGAAATACCAGAAGTGATCAAGGAAACGTTTTTTTTTTTCAGTGTCGTTAGGCCACTGGAGGTCCATTATGGCTGGACGGTAATGAGTGGCACAAATTCTGCGCCGCTGTAACGCGGAAGAAGATGGATCAAATGCTGTCACATCATTTAGTTTTGACAACGGCGCTATAATTCAACTGAGAATTTACCTTCGCTGCATAGAGCGCTCATAAAGCGGTGTTTTGAATACTAACAAACGCGATGCTGTTTCCGTGCCAGCCTGCCAACACTGAAACTTTCTTCGCATGCGTGGGATTCATTGATTTGACATTGGAATTACATACAGCGCTTAACAGTTTCACACGATCATAAATTATAAAGAAAAAAAAAATAGGCGAAAGCTTGCACTTGGCCGCGCAAAGCTCAAGACACAGCGAAGCTGGTCGATTGATTGCGTCTCTTGGTTGTAGCTATGCTATCTCTCTTTCTTTCTTTCTTTCTCTCGTTTTTCCTATTTTGCTCTGTCTCTCTTTCTCTCTCTCTCTCCTTCTTCCTCTTTCTCTCTCTATCTCTCTCTCATTTTCTCTTTTTCTCTCCCAAAGAAAGTTGTGTTGCAATCGTCAGTACAATGCAACTATATGGGCCCCATAAATGCACGTTCTGCAAGCCTGGGTGTATATAGCGCAGCGGTTATGATGCTCGCCTTCGGTCTGTACCCGAGTTCGAGTCCTGCCTTGCCAAGAACGCTCATTTTGATGTTATTTATTTATTTATTTATTTATTTCCCGCGGGCGGTGATCGCAGACGCGCCAGGACGACGTCACGTCGCATGCGCAGCAGTGCGCAGCTGGCAGGACTTTGGCGGAGCCGTGTCTGTGTGACGTCGCCTGGTTGCCATGGCAACGGCGCGGCAGTCTCGTGCCACACGCACAAATTACGGCTGGCTTAAACTGCAGAAGAAGACGACGATGCTCGAGCCAGTGCTGATGATGATAATTCCGTGGCACATGCACAAATTACGGCTGGCTTAAACAGCTTCGCTGTTAATAATTAGCCAGTCAGTAAGTTCTTCCGTGGCACATGCACAAATTACGGCTGGCTTAAACAGCTTCGCTGTTAATAATTAGACAGTCAGTAAGTTCTTCGAGGTTCCATGTCATGTGCTTTTTGCTCTCCCAAGTTTACTTCGTACTTCTGACATTACGTTCTTTCTGCCATGCGAAATCGTAGTGGACAATCATAATAGACAACGGAGCAACTTTCTTTTTTGATTGGCATGATAAACTGAATGACTGCAGACAACGACTGTCAAAACGCTGGCAGCAAGCATACGCCGCTGCGGGCGAAGGTACATGTACGTGCGGTCTATCGCTTCAACAGGAACTGAGCCGCGAATGCACGGCTCATAAAGGTCAGAGCCGTGTGGAGATAAGAGACGGTGCGGCGAGCGACGAGCGCGGTTGTTGGCAGAAGTGCGCCCCCCCCCCCCCCCCCCCCGCGCTTCCTCCGGCGCTGGCTTCCCGCTTCCTTGCTTGCGCGCGGGAGAGATAAGAGACCGTGCGGCCGAGCGACGAGCGCGGTTTTTGTCACAGTAGAAGCGCCCCCCCCCCCCCCCCCCCCCCGCTCCCTCCGGCGCTGGCTTCCCGCTTCGTTGCTTGCGCGTGGGGGATTGAGTGCGTTCGCTCTCCGTGATAGCGTGCGTCCCAGCACGCTTGCGCTCGGGCATACGGCGCGCGGTGAAGATTTTATCTATACGGAACCTCACGGCGACGGCGACGCCGACGGCACAAAGACATGTTCATGTACTTATACTGCGCCGGCTACTTCCTGCCTTATGAGCATGTAGTGCGGCTATACATACAGTTTGGGGACTTAGGCACATAGCTTGTGCCGAAGAACAGTTTATGCAAGCACTACGATATTACAACACAACACAACGACATTACAAAATACTCTCAAAGCGGTAGTGTCATCAGAAACGACATTATATACACTACAATTACAGCGACAGTACGAATTAAGAACACTGTCTTGAACAAAACATTTTTGCATCATTGTATACGCATAGCGCCCAGCTGTAGCGGTTCGCGAAGAATTTTTACATCATTGTGTGTTGAAGAGACATTAGGGAATTCCATCTTCATTTTGTTCAGCATGTCACACCTGCCAAAGTGTAAACGTCTGCAGTGTACCCTTTTCATAGGCTCACACGGGGGCAGTGTCGTCACCATAATATGTGTCAGGCAATAATGCAGGGCCCCCAGTGGTACTCTATTATCCTTCCGCTCGCAGAAGTTTCCGGATCAAACAAACACATAGCGATCGGCGATACATGGCCCTGAGAATATTGTTTCATTTGTGTGCAGTGAGCATGTTGGCGGAGCTGCACCGGCGTTGACCATGACAGAAACGCAGTAACTGACAGGCATCGTTGAAATAATAGCCAATGTTATTTAGGCCACCTACAACTTGTCAATCCTCCAGATGTAAAAGTTGTATGCATATTGGTGTTCTGATCTGATGGCTAAACATTTGCCGGGATCCCTGGCACACTTCACAAATACACGGAGGCCGGAGTTTTAATTACACCCTGCTGTGGCCTTAGCATAAGAAGGGCGAATGGTGTTCATCCCTGAAGGCTCAAGTTTTCTGGCAACCTCTTCCCGTAGTTCCAAATATACAGAACCCCCAAGCTGCTGCCAACTGCGAAATATGTGCTTAAAGTTCAAAGTACATACAATATGGCCGGCATTCACAACCCAGAGTGGAAGTAAATTTTGTCCACATGCCGTTATCAACAATGGCTTGGCCCCAGGCAATTTGTCTAATTCACGAAGCATCTTTCGTGGGGGATAACATTCAGCAGATCTAATAAAAACCATCGAACACGTGCTTCCTGCGCAACGTTTTGGTGGAAACGACATGTTTTATCCTTATAAACCCACCGTTGATAGCATAAAATTGGACTCTCAGCTGCATGCAATATTCAATGACCCTATTATACAATCTACTAATCTCGTATTGATACAAGCAATGTCCCAGCTTCGCCGGCGTCCTCAGCGAAGCGCGCATGACAGGCGTTTGTAAGAAGTGTTTATCGGCTCGTAATCTCGCCCTCCTGCGTTGTCCGAGACGATTCCCCGCTCGTATGTCTGTTCAGATGTTGGCATCGTATACTTCCGTTTGGCTGGCTGTCTTTGGCAGCGTGCGTGGTATGTAATATATGGAGACCACTGCTGAACGCTGCCTGAGAACTTGGAGTATGAGAAGAAGTGGATGTCAGGAGAAGGCTGAAGGTTATTCTACTTGTTCATTAGTATACTGTTTTGAAGCAATCAAGCCGGACGCATATTGCAGCTGCTTGCTTTATTTGTTTGTTTTATGGAAGTTCACAGCGTCTCACTATGCCCCTCCGCCCTCACCTTCGTCTTACTTGCGGATGATGTAATAAACGGTAAGAATAGGCATGCAGCAAGCGCGAATGCTTACTCACAACCATGTGTGTTTAGGCCATAAGGGTGCTGGTAATTCTGCACTTCTGACAATTCATAAAAGAGGCTGTATTATGAAGAAAACAACGCTGTGAGGGTAAAATATATGAGGAGGATGTGCTTCAATGTCACACCGCGTATATATATATATATATATATATATATATATATATATATGTGTGTGTGTGTGTGTGTGTGTGTGTGTGTGTGTGTGTGTGTGTGTGTGTGTGTGTGTGTGTGTGTGTTTCTGAGTGGTGGCGCTGGTTCACACTCCCAGGATTAGTTATAGTTGTAAGGCATAAATATAATACCCCAGACTGTGGATGGGAAAACGGCTCCGCGGTAGCTCAATGGTAAGAGCATCGCACGCAGAATGCGAAGACGTGGGATCGTTCCCCACCTGCGGACAGTTGTTTTTTCATCCATTTTCATTTCCATTCATTTACCATTTCTTTAATTCAATTAGTAAGTGCAAGTAATTTCCCCTATGTTGTTCTTCGTGTCATTTTTCGTTGGCTTCTTACAATATGATTAACATTATTCGGGCCCCTCGGTTCCCTTACTTCTCGTTCATATATATATATATATATATATGCCATTAAACCTCGAAACACGGCGCCTGGGTGGCGTATATAACCTGTGGTATGATTGAGGAAAACCACTCCGGCGCGCAGCAATTTGGGAGCGCCTTATTGCTTCCTTATGTGCACCATCTCTCGCTCCGTAGACACGCTTGGTCTCGCGTTGTCGTGAAGCCCGCAGGGCAAAAGTATAGCGTTCGTCTCGCAGGCGTAATGCTCGCGGGACGGAAACCTCGGTGTCTCTGTTTTGTTACAGTCGCTGACTTCCCATCCTGCTGACGATTGGAAGCCTGGGAGCTGCAACGTGACCCGGAGATGCCACGAGAAAAAACGAGCTCTTCGCACGCTTGCGCAAATAGTGAAGATTGTCGTTGCACTCGGAGCGCGCACACGGTAATGACTCCCGTGCGGGCCTTTAGAGGAAAGTTTGCTTCCACAATCCAAACTCTCATTTCCCCATTATTCTGCGCGGGGAAAACAAATACGTTCTGAAAAAACAGAATCGGGACCTAGATTAGTAAATGTCTGAACATTAATTCTCATTACCTCACAATAAGAGAAAAAAGGATGCTGCGTGACGGCTGGATTACCCAAGCAATACCTTTGAGGAGTTTTGAATTATCCCAGAAGTCAGATTCAGTGTAAGTTACTCTATGAATTAAACGTGCAGTGTCAATAAAATGATTTTGTGATTGCTCAAGGAGAGAACATCTGTCTTATGCAGGCGTTCATAACGAAAAATATAGGAGCTGGGTCAGAGCCTAGGTTTGAGTTTCAATTTGTTTTCACCGCGATCATATTACATTGCTCTGACACAAATCACATTCAAAAAAAAATTGCGGCGTGGAAGGCGAAAAAAAAACTGCTATTTGAAACTCAGCATGACTGGCCCCACATCCCAGCGAAAACAAGGTGGCAAAGTGTCAGCATTGAAATTGTAATGGATGCTTTTATAAAGTTTATTACATGTTATAATACACACAAAAGTGGCACAGTACAGAAATACACCAACAAGCAACACGGGCCAATTATTCAAATGAGGAACAAAGAATAAATGTATCGCAACGTAAACCTTCTCCATTGAAGGCAAGCTACAAGAAATACAAACTATACTATTGAACAATTTGCTGGTATTATCTCATGCAGAACAATGCATTTCCAATAATACTATCAAGATAACATATTAAACACGTCACTTCGTGAAAGAAGGCTCAATCGCTCAGATTAAAATTCATTAAGAAATTCGTTAAGTGTGTGCGGAAGTGTGACTTTTAGCATTTGCAAACCATAGTTTGTTCTGCACCGGGGAATGCTCCGGTACTCACTGTGCCTAGTGAACAGTGACGAGGCGTTTAGCTCTAGACATATACGGCCAAGGTATTCATTTCCTTTGTTAATTTGTGCTTTATTTACAGAAGTCTTGTAATCTCTGACGCTGACGCGACATTCTATTTACCAGTTAAACATATTTGACTTGATTCTCTTTCTCACACGCACAAAAAGAAAACGCTTTGCATTGATGTAAAGCTCTAAACTTAAGGTCAATGCATACTTTGCATTCGCGTATAGCCACGCTTCGCTTTCTATATAGTGTCAATGTTGTAGCAATCACATGAGTCCGCCCGATAGTAGTCTAAGCCAATTCACTGATGATACGATTTAGCTGGTTGAAGTTTGGTTAACTGTATTTTCACATGTTTAGGTGAGGTAGGCATTGAGGGCTTCTTTCCTGCTCGGAAAAACACCTTTATGTAACGCGTATTCAGCAACAGAAAGCTGTATCGGGAGTTTTTCATGTTCTACAATTTTGTTATTGACAGTTTTCATGTAAGTATAATATTTGAGAACTTGATTAACTAATTGAGATTAATAATGTAATAGGCGGAATGCAAAAAAATAATATGTCTCCAAACGATGGCAAACAAAATTGTCTTGGTTCTGTCCAGCTACGTCGCATTTGCATATTTTGAAATCTTGGTGCGTGATAGTTGGGAGAGCGTGTATAGTATGTGCGGTTATATATTGCTACAGTACTATTCCATCAATAAGGTTGCTCATAGCACGCCTTACATTTTCGAATAAGTTATTCCTCAGAATGTTGAGCATGATAGCCCACAAACAAATGTAATAAAACGTAACATTCACAGCGCATGTTTTTTATCTTAAGTCTTTTCAGGTTAATAAATACTAAAAGTTTGAAACAATATCGGAGCACAAACCTCGAAGTGATGTCATTTTACTGGCGCGGCTCTTTATGGGCAGCGTAGAGGCGCCTGTGCGTTGTTCTTATAGGACAGCGTGGTAAAGCTTTTAGGAGCGCCAGTAATGTTGGCAAACCCACATATATCGTGTCCGCGTTAGTCGGACCCGCGTGTAGTTAGAACGACGTCCGAGAATTTCAAGCGGAACGCTAAACCTTGCAGTCAACGCAAGCAGTCAACTAAGCAGTCAGCGCTTTGCCCTTCGGGTTAAACTGGCCCTTCTTTTTCTTCCGTAAGTTTCCTTATCATGATCAAGGTCCCCTTGGAGTAATTCATCAAGATAAACGTACTCCTGTACAGACTCTAGAGGCTGGCTGGTCATGATGGATTCTTGTTCCCTTTCCAGGCTATTGAACGTTGCCTGTGTCTTGTGCATAATTATCTGCATCCCTACTCTTGCACTTTCTCGCTTAGGATTCTCAGTTATTTGTTGCAATTCATTCGCAGCGTTACTGAACAGGACAATGTCACATGCAAACCCCCAGGATGTTGAGCTATTCGCCATTGATCCTCACTCATCTCAACTTAAACGTATGAGGGCGATGTACAAATGGCACAGAGTAACACGTGCAAAACAAAACCACAAAAAAAAAAACAGAAAAAAAAACAAACGAAACTTAGTTCGACAGATACGGCTTCATCCGCACTACATGCACAACTCTGGGTAAGCTCTTGCGGAGACTGGAGCTACTGTCACTGTCAGGAACGACCTCGTAGGTCACGTCGCTCAGGCGTCGAATCACTCTGTACGGCCCAAAGTACCGTCTTAGCAGTTTTTCGGAAAGTCCACGACGGCGTCTGGGTTTCCAAACCCGTCATTTATCGCCGAGAGTGTAGAGACCATATATATATATATATATATATATATATATATATATATGATGAGCTCGTTCCCGGCCAGTCCCGCCATAATGGGTATGTGCCATTGTGACAGAGGAGGTATTGAAGCCTTAAATGTGCTTACGTATCTTTAATGGGACATAGGCGTGTATTACATATATTTCGTGTTTCTCTTTGCTACAACTCTCCACACCGTTCTTCCGTCGAAAACGAGCAAACATCGCCGCCGTCTCACAGTGTACACGCACCTAAACTGGTGCTTGGATTTTGTCCTAACTTGTGAACAGTGTATAGCTTAAGCGTAAACATTGTATTGCAATAAAAGTTTGACCTGTGCGGCTCATAAATCCTGTATGAGATTACACGTTGCATAGAATTACAATAAAGACCGTTGTGCGCATCAATTAAGGCTAGCGTTGGGGCTAGTTGAAATATCATGCTTGTACCTATGAAGCAGCGCTGCATAGTTGAAACATACACAGGGACGAAAACAGCACAGACAAAGCGTTTCGTTCGGGCTGTTTTCGTCGCTGTGTATGTTCAACTTTACAGCGACGCTTAATAGGTACAAGTATGTACGCATCCCATTTAGCTGAATATAGCATTTAATTACCAACTTAAGGAAAGATTCGCTTCACATAGATTACAACATGCACGTTGTTTCCGCGTATCTTTATTTGTTTATTTTTATTCACTTATTTTGATTTCGTAAAAGGGGGGAGGGGGGTGCCGAGTAGAGTGGTTCAGTCAAGTAGGGTCAGCATCTAGAATAATCATATAACTTATATTTTTCTCCATGTGTAACAGTAAATTTAATAATACTGCAAACGTTTAGCTGCTTTCTCGCCACTTTCGATGTAATTGAGCGCTTTGCTAATTGCCAGAACCGCCAAGTGCCAACTGCTCGGCCTTCCAGAATCGATCTTCGCTACCCAGCTGACGCTGTGTTAGAGCAGGAAAGTCGGTCTTGTAAGAGCCGTTCTAATAGCCCGTAACGTCGATTAGACGATCGGTGGTTAGTGCATGCTGTTTCGGAAAGATTTACAATAGTGCCTTACACGATGCGTGTCCGCGCGCTTTTCTCTGGGTACCCTTCCCCGAATTCCCCGGTGCATGCTTATTCGCCGGCTACAATATCGCCCAATCTATGACTCTCTTGTGTGTAGTTTATTCGACCTTCTTAGCGCTGCTGGAAGGCGCGGAGGAGGGTTGGGAAGGAAGTGGGGCGGTCCGGTGGGGCCTCTGACTGATGGCCCATTAAGAGCTTTCTATCGGCCGAAATTGAGACGCCCGGCAATTAGGCTCGAAGCGGGTCATGGAGAGTGAGCCATCGAGACCGCGTTTACCCTGCGCTGTGGTTCGTTAGCGCGTCGCTTACGCTCCCACGTATCCTCACTTGCTACATCACCTGCAGCAGTGGTTGTGGGGGCAGCCAGAAAATGTTGCACATTCGGTGGCGAAAGTGTGTGCGGAATGTAGCAGTGCTCCGGAAAACAGGTAAACGGTCCTCTCCGGGCTGATCTTTGTGGGTCTTTTTGGCTGACTCTTTTCAGACACGTAGCATTTGGACCATCAATGCCGGATGCAAGAAGCCGTACATTTTTGCGCTCAATTAAGGAAAGGTATAATGAAAGACGGGCCACATCTTCCGTCATTGTTGTACCTTCGCCCTAGTGTGCGCATCGTTTGTAGCATCTCTCGGTTCCACACTGGTGATCATGTCAACCAACTAGGCCGATTGGCCACCTGGTGGTCGGTTCGCCGTCAAAGCCGCAGGTGGGGTGGCTGTCAGCAGCTGTTGAGTATTCCAGGGGCAGTACGGTATACCAAGAGCAGGTACTCACTCTTAGAAAATGTTCTAGCCTGGGAACAGTTTTTGTAATTATGGGCAAGGTTCACCGGTCCGCTGCTGGTCTAACAAACCGCGATGGTGTGCGAGCTGCTAATGTGAAAGCTAGATCTGCTACTCACTCTTATTTCGCCAAAAACTACCCGAGTTGGCTACTAATGAACCTTAAAACACGCGAATAATGCCTCGAACGTTCTATTGAGCGTAAAAATGCGGCAGTATGCACATCACTGTAGAGTTGGGATTCCCAAGACACATGTCCCGGTTTCGAAAAATGCCCGACATGAATCTACGGATCTGCTTGCACCTAATTTTTCAGCAACGCTGCTGTCCCTAAATGTCCCGAATTTACGTTGGTTGTGCCAGAAAACTAGATTGTCCCTGTTTTCCACCTTGTCTCTAATGTTTTCAGTGATTTAATCGATGTGCTTTTACTCATTTTGCCATTCCACTGCATATTTAGCCTGCAAGTTTAGCCTTGTCAGAGAGCACTACTGGTTCCCTTTGCCTATGTACCAAGACTCTCGTATCACTTGTGCTGTAAACAGTAATTCATTTCTTTTCCCTCAAAATTGCAAGGACTTCGAAGGTACCACGTTTATTTTAAGTGTATAAAGTGTCATGCGGCGCCTGCCACAAGGACACATGACGGATATGCGTATGCTTCAGAATAGCACTTAAACTGAAAGTTTGACCTTATCTCAAATGCAGTTTCATTATCATTCCAGGCACTTGCTTACGAAACGTCGGTAGTTTGCCATAAATTCATCCGACGATTGCACCGGGACATGCATTACTTTGTGTGTTGTGTGTACCGTAATCCACAGTGCAAGAGCGATCGATGGGGATGGTTGTCAAGTCCTCCATTGTTACATACGCTGATGCCATGCAAGAAACAAAACCAACATTTGTTTGGGTTACTTTGAGACTTCTTATCTCCTTTCGTCCAAGCATTATTTACGCTCGGCATCTGCGGACCCACTTATGCGGCTTCGAGAATCATTGATAAATATGCATTTATACAGGATCGCAGCTCTTGTTTTTCAGCCAACTTTCAGAATATCTTAATGGAGACAATGCACATGTTGACTGAGCAGCCGCTTGAGATTTACTCAACGATTTATGTCGATGATGGAAAATAAATCAACATGTGTTTTTGTGGCCACAACACGGTGAATATTTTGATGTCAATAAAAACAAGTGGACGTATGTTGGTGCTCCATGCACTTTCCCCGAACGCGTCCCGATTTCATGGTGTACTGTCTTGATTTTGTCCAGGTTTGCGCAATGTATTGTCGGGGTTTTCTCAACTCTACACATCCGACTCTTCGCCCTGCTCCATCATATCACATATCCTTCCTTATTGCGGCTAGGCCACATTTAGCATACAGCGTTATTATTTCTCCCAATATGCTACTTTAGCGACGAACCTAACGCCTACCGGGAAAATCATCTTTACTTCTGCGGTGCCTTATTGTACTTCCAGCCCTCCTTCTATTCCGGGCATCAAAAAGAAAACCGAATTGCCATCTTTAGCCCTGCGGCAGGCAATCCACTATCATTGTACAAGGAACACAGTGGATGCCTTAACTTTTGCACAAGTAGTTCGGTTTCCTCTCCAAGTTCAGCCGGTGCAGTGGTCATTCCCGCGGCATTCATGACCATCAAATTCAAGACATCACATTTGGCGTCATCGACAGCTTCCGAACAGGTAGCCCTCCATGCTTCTCTGCACCTCATAATTCCAGAACCGTCACATGCACGGTTTATATTCTCTGACTACAAGGCATCACTCCAGTGTCTTACGGGGCCATTTCATCACGCACTTCACGAATTAGTAGTCGCTGACATACGACTATTTCCACTCCATGCAATCGACAAAGAGCAAAACATCGCATATCCATAGAAAATGGGCCATTGCGGCCTCATTGGTAACGTGGGGATGCGGCTGCCAATCTGCCCTTGACGGTTCTCGTTATGTAGCAATAACACTGTCGAGAACGAATGCAGCGAAAAGGCTTCACTTATTAGCACGCTGGCTTAAACTTTCCCAAACGTATAGTCGACGAAATTTTCAAACATTCCTCCTCTGTATAGTTTGGATTCGCATCTACAGCTCCGTCTTCCGCCAGGGAGCTCTAAGCTCCTGGCGGAAGACGTTGTAAGCTGAAGAAACGCTTCTGTGCCACCTATTGCTCTGTGTGGCCTTTACAAACGCGTATTCATTTCGCGTCAGAACGGTCGATAACCCCACATGCGACAACTGTGGCTGCGAGAAGACAATTGCGCATCTTTGTGAATGTCCTCGCTGCACGGTACCTAGAAAGAATCTTTTAGCCCAATTATACAAACTGGGCCATCGCTATTTGTCAAAAGCGAGAATCCTGGGATACTGGTTCCAGGATTCCAGCGTCCTCGGCGAAAAAGGCGTTGAGCATGTCGTTACGCTTATTGGGGGCCAGTAGACTGAGCGACATACATTGGGAAGTCTGGTGCGCTAAATATAACTCTTGTTAAGTTTATTTTATGTTCTGTCCTGTTTTCGTTTCTTTTTTTGCTCGTGTACTTTCTATCTCCAGTTCCTCAAGCATAGGGTAGCCAGCCAGTTTATGCCCTGACTATAGCCTCCCTGTATTTTCCTCTCTCCCTTGCTCTCCTCGCTTGCAGGCCCACCCACTGCGCAACAGTAAGAGACAACAATGATAGGAAAGGTGAGGATGTTAATCAGACGTGTGTCCGGTTTGCTACCCGAAACTGGGGGGAAGTGAAATGGAAAATGGAGAGAAAAAAAAAGACCTAAAGGACTGAACATGCGCGCACGCAGGATAATGCACTGGAGGACTGTAAACGGTCGCTCAGGCAGGTGCACTTCACGAATTGCGAATGAACTTTTACGCCAGGGACGGTAATGTGGCCATGGTTTCATATTTTTCAGTCAGAAAATTGGGTAGAGTCCAGGCGTGTTAGAATTGTCTGGAGACAGCATCAACGAGCCAGTAGTTTTGCTGGAGACCTCTTCATTCAGTTTTATTCATGCCATGCTTAATTTCTGCTGATACTTGCTGTTGACCCGGCAGCTGATGTCGAATCGGCTAAGACGAAACAGAAGCTGTTGTTTAAAACTGCACATGTTACAAAAATAATGGAAACGTTGTAATAAGATATCGCTTAATTCAGCGTTTATTATTTTGTTCACACCATAGTGTGGCGCAAAAAAAAATCACATAGAAGCCAAAAGCGTTGTCCCCTGTGAACTCAAAAATTTAAAGAATAAAAAAAATTTAAAGTATGCACAGAGCACACACTTTTTATAGGGTACATGCGCACTTTATTTACGATTATTTACTGTTTTCACAGCGCGTAATGTAGCTGCAAGCTAGAAAAGCAATGACTAAAGAGCAGCACAGTGTTTTCTAGTGAATCGCAGTGAATATTCCAGCGACCTTGCTGTGGCCAATTTCACCTGCTTCAGGTACTTCTCTGAATAAACTTCTCGAAGCAAGTATCGCTCTTGTACATGGCGCCTTGCGCTTCCACATCAGGCCAGCACGCGGGTATGTCTTCCTTGTATGCACTATTTGCTATATTGTACCGCCCCACTCGGAAACACCTCTAAAAGATTGTCGAGAACAAAATCTATTTTTCGTAGAACTTGACGCAACATTCGCAGAAGTGTGCAACAAGCCCAACATTGTGAACGTTGCAAAAATTCGGAGGAGTTGGCGTCTTTGTAATTGGAAATATCTGGTAATGGTGTGAGGTTACACACAAAGAAGAAAGAAAAAATGTAGATACTGCAAGACCGTTCGTCAACCGGTAACCAGTGATGTTTATTCCCTAAGCGCGAGCGGCACCAAGCGAAGAAACCGGTGAGAAGGGACGATGATGAGCATGTGCTGATGAGGAGATAAAGTGCACTAAGTGCTCAGCCTACGTTTCCCTGCGGACGCAAGCTGCCAGTCTGGCCACGAGTTAGGCTGTCGCTTGGCGCCAGTGAAAGGGCTTAAGGCGGGGAATATTCGAGAGCTCAGTGTCGCGACAACGGCGATCGGAAGGGACGTCAACAGGGTCAAGATAGAGAGGCTGTACCTTGTCAGCTTAGGAACGCGAAGAGGAGCCCATAGCAACACTTCATTGCCAGGATGGAACGAAGCGGCGTGGTGAGCAGCGTCATAGCGCCTCCTACGCTCATGCTGGCTGGCGTCGGTTTTTAGGCGAGCGTGCTGTCGGCAGCGGGATATACGGGAGATGAACTGCTCGCAAGTGGATGACGAGGAGTTAGCAGGGCCAAAGAGAAAGTAACGTCGAGGGCAGAGGTGGGGTGGTGGTCGTTGGTGAAAAAGAAAATGTCGCAGTTTCGCCCGAAAGGCGAAGCATCGATTGCGATAGCAAATTAGTAGAGCGCTATTCGGAGTAGGGATAGTAGTTTTATCGGCTGCATAAACTTGGACCCATTGGCTTACTAACTGAATTAACAATCGTGGTGTCAGCGCGCTCAAGAAAACATGAATAGATCACACTGAATGACCGCAGCCAACGACTGTCAAAACGCTGGCAGCAAGCGCAAGTTCGCGCGGTCTATCGCTTCAACGGAAACTGAGCGGCAAATGCACAGCCCATACAAAGGACAGAGCCGTGTGGAGATAAGAGATGGTGCGGGCGACCGCCGGGCAGAGAAGTTGTTGGCAGAGGAGAAGCTGCCCCCCCCCCCCCCCCCCTCCCTCTTCCCGTTTCTTGCTTTCGCGTGGGAGATTGAGTGGTAAGATACGCCTTTGGCGCTAAAAGGGCTTTATTAGGCGCCGGAGCACAGCGCCGCCCCACCTCCCTCCCTCCCATACTCCAACGGCCTTTCGCGGGACGGTCGCGTTTGCTTTCTGCCGTGCGTTCGCCCTCTGTGATAGCGCGCGTCCCCCGCGCGCTTTCGCTCGCGCATACGGCGCGCGGCGACGATTTTATCGCCCTTGGAATCTATACGGAACCTCACGGCGACGGCGAAGGCGACGCCGACGGCAGAAATCCGGTTGAAGTGTCGTTATAATTGCTATCGCAATAAAAAAAAAAACGGGGAGTAGCTGGTTGCGCATTGTACAGAAGTAGTATAAGCAATGGAGACAAATGGTAGGATTGCGTCCGAATTGCTCTGGTACAGTTGGATGTACATATAAATAATGTCACAGAGAGTACAATGAAAACATTCGGTCAGTCCATTGGTCTGGGGATGGTAAATGGTCGATGTCTTGCGAATCATTTCAGAGGCACGAAGCGGCACAAACTACAAGTGTTTGTGACATGAAAGTCTTTCCTCGGTCGCTCAAAAGTCCGCAAGGGGCAACAAGACGCAAATAGACAGCTTGGATGAAGAAAGCACCCACCTCTGCACCTAATCCGGTGCTCAAGAGGGCAGTATCTGCGTATGGCGTGAGGTGGTCCACGGCGGTTACAATCCACCGATTGCAGCTATAAGTAGTAGCATGAGGACGCCCGTATAGATATATTCCTACTGCAGCGAAATGCGCTGATGGACACGAAACTGGCCGCAGCAGGCGAGCAGAAGCAGTAGTTGGTCTGTTGCGGCGTTGGCAACTCACGCATCACGTGGCGAATGTTACTGCGCTTGTGGAAAGGCCAGTCCATGGAGAAACGACTTTGAATGCAGTCTTAAGTTTTCCTTAAGCCTAAATGGCTAGACGTTGGGTCATCTTGCAAAGCTCCAAAATTTGGTGCGCAGCGAGCGTGGGACAAGAGCAACTCGATAACTGCTAGGGAGACTACATACACTCTAATGAATGCCATCAGAATGGTACACGTAGCGGCAGAAAACGCTATCTTTGAGCTAGAAGTATTTATGTTGTCGACTATGTCGGGCGTTCGGAGGATAAGAGACGCATCACGGGCGTTCCGAAAACTGGCCAGATGCGAACCAACGACTAGTGCTACAAGGCAACCAACCGACAGCCGTCAATGCTGAAACCACTTGCCGTGATAGGTCTGAAAGGTCACATAGAGAGCTTACGAATGCAGTATTTGAAGGTGGCAAGGATCAGCTTCAAGGACCATAGGTATTAAACGCTTATTGGCAGTCTTATAGACAATGTCAAAGTCACAGGCGTGTAAACGATGAGTTCAGTGGCCGAGGCATCTATATAAATTCTTGAACTCGTATTCGAAAGTATCGTATCCGTGTCGTTCATCTTTCTGGCCCCAGCGGCAAACCCGCGCAGTGTTTCCGCGGATTCCACGGTAGTAACAAGTAGGTCGTCGAGGACGATAGGGCAGATAGTATTGCGCAGGAAGAGGGCGCGGTATGAAGGCAGCAATTCGTTTTGAGCTGGCGCACGCGGTGTAGGAGGCACAATAGTTGCATCCATGGGCGCCACCTCTGCGTATGTCGGCACCCGGCACCCGGCTGCGGCTGTCGACACCCGGCAAGGCCCTGCGAGGTGACAGTGCTTGCCATATACATTAATTTTTTTCCCTGATAATGTCACGGAATGCAGCATTCGAAGGAGGAACATGGGTACCCGACTGGCAGGACGAGACGTGCCTGACGGTTCCTCGCCAATCACCACCCTATTGAGAAAGCTTAGCTCGGCGTCAGTGCTGAGACGAGAGTCAGCATAGGTCGGGGGTAAGCGGATGGACAGGAGTTCACGAAGAAGCTGACAAGTAGTTGTGATGTCAGCCACGGCTGGCGGCTGTTTGACAGCCAATGCTGCAATGGGCCAAATTCCCTTAAGACACGCTGAGCGAACTTTCGTTGTGCTATCTCGTACCGTACAGTGGGCACTCCTAATATCTAGCGAAAATGTTGGTCGAATGTAGCCCAGTCCGGGGTAACCGTAGTCGTGGTTTCGATACCAAACTATTGCGACTGCAGTAAGATGAAAGCTCAACGTGTGTGTGTGTGGCGACGGGGGGGGGGGGGGGGGGGGGGGGGGGCGCTAGTGGTTGTGACTGCGATGCTAAGCACGAAGTCACGATTCTTTCTGCGGGTATTCGATACTTCTATCAGATGACACGGACCAGCCCAATAACGTTGGCTAACCTCGAATCCATAAGCGCGCACTGGCAATTTCTCTTGAATGTGCTGTGTAGAAAGTATAAAAACTGGTCTGACTTCAGGCGAGGCGTTTGGCTACATTCGACGGCCATGGATGATCTTGCTCGCCGCTGTTGTCACTTTAAGGGGGATTTTAGCTCTTGGACAAAGTTCGCCCACTTTAAGTTTGATTCTTTAATTTATTCTACGTGGCATTCGACAAGGCAAACCTGTCCAGGATTCATTACCGAGCCCCCCCCCCCCCCCTCCCTCTTTCTCTCTGTCTATTGTATGTCTCTCACTCTTCCTGGTAGTGTTTAACATAGTTTTTTTTCAACGTCCCTATACGAATCGGGTTATGTATAAATAAATTTAACGTGCATGTAGGGATTTTGCACGTGCTTGAAGTATGTGAGCTGTAGGCTAAGCCCCATCATTGGGGTAGTAATAGCTCCTAGAGCATTTTCAAACTTTGCTGAGTGCCACAATTATCTCTAGAAACGATATAACTATGGCACTTTCGCTTACCCGGTGGTCGAGTGTGCGAGCGGGATTCACGTTATCGGAGTGAAACTATACTAAATGAGCGTATGTCTTGTCTACGTGTTTTCTATTGAACCGTCGTCTTCACCGAAAATCACAGCAGCAAGGCTCAGTCACATGCCCAGCAACGAGCAATCACACCATAATGTTGAAGTGTAGGCTTAAACGTGCCTAAAGTGGCCGTTTCCATCTGGCACAATTCCGGCAAAATTTGGCGGTGCTAATATAGCTCGAGCGTTGCGAGAGTGCTAACTGCGACGAGCAAGGTACATGTTCGAAGACTATGCAGTGCAGAGTGTCAGACAGCTGTTATTATATAGCAATAAATTTCACCGCACTAGAGGAAATGCGTGGTTCTATGTAGCAACAGGAAGCTCGCCTTTCCAAGTTCAGTGCACTTCCCTCACCCGCATGTTCTACATATTCTTCTGATTAACGTGTAGAACTCACGTACTCAAGTAGGCTAACCGCGACATTGACATTTTTTTCCTACATAGCAGGGGCTTTGATTGCGTTCTTGTCCAACTCTTACAACGTTCCTTCCAGGCATTCATTATCCCAGCGCGTCAGTGCCACACGCAGGTTTGTCCTGGCTTGCAGAATGATGCAGCCGCTCTCCGTGAAGTCCTGTACCGTGATTCAGCCGGGCCATCGATGACCTGGTTTGATCGACACGCCCTCCTATTCACGCGTCCCGAGGTGCGAAAGGCGAATTATGCGACCTCTTTGATAGCGTTCACACGGTCCGGCTCCTCAATCAAGGTCTATTCAGACATGCGCATAAAGCACAGCGAAAATATCGCACGTCATAGGCAAGACGCCTCTCGCTTCGATCGCTTCCATGAATTGTCGAGGTATGCGAAGTGCCATAGGGCGTATGCAGCAGTACGGCAATATAACGCGATATAGAGCAATATCGCAACTTGCTTGTGTGGCCTACCATTAGCTCAACGTTCGCACGGGCAGGTGTCGAAATTTTATATACCACCCTGTTATTTCGCTGACAGTGCCCTCAAGGCGCGAATCAATTATATTAAGGCGGAGGTCGCAGTAATGATGAAAAATGAGCATGCAAAGCTGGCATTCACGCATTAATCCGCAGATCAATATCAACTGCCTCCTTCATATACGAGTATGAATCGGGTTAGGCGTAACGCAATTATTGTACGCTAGCCGGGCCTTCGATCTTTCATAGGCTATATACGCAGCAGGCATGCGCTAAGAGGCCTATCTCACCTGCTCTATAAACTGCATATATATATATGTTGGCTCGTACAAGTTCACAATGCGCTGGGGTAATATAAGCTGATAGCACAAGACATATGATGGCGCATTTGATCCGCATACGTGCTCGCGACAGAATTCGAGCATAAATGGAAGTTCTGGAACGTGCAGTGCGACGTTTCGTTTTTTTTTTATGAGTACCATATCTCGTGGCGTCAGTGTGCCACGAAAAGGTCTCCTTGTTGGTTAACTAGGTTAGTACCTAGAACGACAGACTTCGAACGTTCGGGGCCGTCAAAGCTCGTGCGGTGTGGTTCGAACTAAGTCTGCGACACGTTTTCTTTTGTTGATCCGCCTGATGCTTTAGTGAGACGCTGCTTCTGCGGAAACGCCGATGGCATGCATTGGTGTATTGCCTCCTCTTATATACAACTTAGGCCAGTATTGAAGACATGGGGTCAAATTCACAAAGCTTTCCGTTCTTTGAAGCTGTTTGCTGCAGGCAGTCGCCTTCCGCTAATAATATGTTCAGCAGGATTGGCTGAAATGTTTTATTAGGAAAGTTCGAGCATAAAAATTTGTTGTTTGTTTTTGAAAACGAGCCACGTGGCCGAATTGACTATGTATATAGTTCGGAAGTGACGTTTCCCATTAGAGGATCGTCATCGGTAACTTAATGCCCATCATAACGACTGGATGGCGCCATCTTTTACAACAGTTCTGGCGTAATTACTCTTTCTTTTTTTGCGAATGTGGGCCCTGGGACCGTATTCACAAGACTCTATTACTCTAGCATGGCTCACAAGATAAAATTCCAACCAAATCCAATGCTGGACATCCTTATATTATTATATTATATCTGGCAGATGTTTGTGCCTTTATCAGCAGTTATGAAAAAAAATGGGACGACGTTTAAGCTTCGCTTTTAAGAGCGGAACGCGATAGCATTCAAAGATCCCTGACTGCTTCTCACGCTTCCCGACAACTGCAGCCTAAGCAACCGTTATGGTTACCGGGAAACACTGGCGGCGAACGCCAAGCACGACGGCGAGCTTTCTGGTATAGAAACGCGGCCTCTTGCGTGGGGCGATCCCGGATATATTGCACAGCCGCGCCAAAAAAATGCATAATTTTCAGGTTTCCGTTTTTGTTTCGTAATTTTAATATTTCAGTCTGAGAAGATTTAACATAAAAGGCATGCGCTGTGGGTGTTTTGTCTCATGACATTTGTTTGTGGATTGTCATTCTCAAAACTTCCGAGGAATAGCTTTGCCAAGAATGCAAGACAAGGTATGAACAACATTAATGATAGAATGGTGTGGCATACCTAAACATATTTGGAGGGCCTGTGCGGTTGGGAATGATTTTCTCGGCTGCGCGCGCCAGAATCAAAACCGACACCAACGCCCAATTTTTGTGACACGGGGCCCTTAACGCTATCGAGTTAAAATCCCATAAAATCATACTTATTGTTAGTATGCGTAATCAGCCGGTGAGAAACAGCACTTAAGAGGAACACATTTTTGTGGTTTTAGCTCATCGGCCCGTATGCACAAAAAGCTCGTATACTAAACAATTGTTCGTAAGAGAAAATTCCCCCAATCCTGATGCTCTATATCTTCCATCCATCCTGAAGACGGCCAGCTAATAACAAAGAGCGCTTACGAAGGAAGTGTATTTGGCCCCCTGTTTTGCAGTAAACTATATGGCACAATAATGCTACGCTGCCTGGGTAGTAATCAGCTAAACTACAAGTAATTTCCGGACATGCATGGCAATCCATTTGCAAGAAACAGTGATTCTGCAGTCAGCCCACCACAATTCGTCAAAACATTTTCGGGCCACTCCCAACTTCGCCTGTCTGTCACGTGACGTCACGAAAACCGCGATAGCTCCCCATCTGATATAACGTGTACACACTGATTATGCATGATTAAACCGCACAATAGAAAAGTAATTATTCCTGATTCGACGCCTCTTCACCATTAGCCGTCTGCTATTAGTCCAATGTTTTCGGGCTGCGCCCACTTCGCCTGTCTGTCACGCGACCTCACAAAACCGCGGAAACTCACCGTGCCAACGTGACGTGTACGCGAAAAATGCATTAATATTCCGAACAAAACTGAAAATTTTTCTGTATAGCCAGAGACTGGCCCGTTCCGAAAGTAATAGAAGATGGCTGCCCGCCGATCGCTCAGGCCCTCGCTACTCGGACCTGCCGGTGAGCATGTATTTATTTGCGCATGATAAACCTTTTTGCGTGGCAGTAACACGCTATCGAGCCCTTTTGGCACGTATACGAAATCGCTCTGCCAACTCTTCCTTGCTTCGGATCCGTTTTAGCGGCATTCTTATGCTTCCGTTGCACGCCGCCACGATTTTCGATCAGCCACCGCAAGCTAAGTAAGGCGAAGCGGAACAATCGGAGAAGCCGGCACCACCTTCTACATGCGGTTATCTATTTTCACTGTGGTGGCTCGGCCCCATCGTAACCCTCTCCACTAGAGCGTGCTCCTCGCCTCTTGTCAGCGAATTAGATAACAACCCTCTCAGTGCAGGCAATGTTATTCGTTTTGACAGCGAGCAAAGGTGACCTCCTTTAAACGAGGAGAGTGTTTGATTGGGTTGTTCAGACAACGCTGCCGGTCACCACCCGATGCTTGCGTCGGTGGTTACGTAATATTGGCGTCAGGAGATTGGAATAAAAATAGTTTGGAATATCTTTACGCCATAGCGCCCACTGTTGATGATTTCTTAATCTTTACAGAGTACAGTCGCCCGGGGGGCATCGTTATGGCAGACGATCGAGAGCGCGTACTTTACTGAATTGGTTAAGTGATGTGAGATCAGAATTTTCTTTTTCTGGTTTACTAGGAGATTTGTTGAATACATTTGATGAGCACTTTCTGGCCCTCCGTATTTGAATACTTAGTTGTCGTATGGAAACCACGGCACCACGTTGAACGTTCCCATTATGCAGGTTACTTTTGGCTTCATTTAGTGACTTGGTAGGCCGATTTAACATGTATTTTCAGAAATCCACACCTCACTTCCCGATCACCCGCATGATCACCACTATGCAACATCTTTTACTTTTCGTTCTCTAACGAAAGATGGGTGTTCGCAATAAAATTACGTCAACGCAGCGTATTCAATGTCAGTTGAAAAACAAGCTGTCCACACATTTTGTCTGTGCGAAATTACACTGAAACATACGGCACTAATTTTTAACATTGCTAAATAGATATTTCAATGTTACATGTACAAGATCTGGAGAGTGTTTCAGTGACATTTGTTGACATTTAGCCGATATTTCCACACATTTCCAAAGAAAATTATCCTGATGGTTATTGCGTTTTTATTTAACTAATAAGCCAGTATGAGTTTGTAATTACTGCCTGTTCTCTATAATGATATTTTTTTTCGCCATCGTAGTTACCGATTTATTCAAACCCAACCAGGGTACACAGGGGTTAGTTTGGTTCCCTGCTTATCTATAAGCGCTTCAGGTACATATGTGATTGACAGGTAGGTTGTTGATAGCTAAATAAGGTGCTGATAACCGGAAGCAGGGAGTTAGAACGGGAAAGTGTAGAACCATTAACGATACTAAATAGATTATCGCGATACTTTGCCATCTACCGCGGAAACGTTTTGCCTTGGTTTCCCAAATTTATTTCACGCCAACCCGCGTATGGTGATTTCATTCTTCGAACGAAAGCACTCACGGTCTTCACTGCCTGAGACTTTCCTCTCTTTTCCTCTTGTGTCCACCCTCCTCCCCTACCCAAGCCAACAACTGCAAGCAAAATGTCAGTCCGCGAGTTTGAAATGATTGCTTCAAGGTCCTTTGCGCACCAGCGTAGCGAATTCGTGGCTGCGTGAATGGCAGGCGTCCATCCGTTGTCTGCCAAACTTCGCTCGTTCAATAACGAGACATGGTATGGACGTTCATTTTAAAAATAAAACAATGCAAAAAAAAGAAATCAAAAAGAGAAAAGCGTTTGAGCAAATACAAATGGGAACAGAGGGAAGCAAGGACAGACTCGCTCATGAATGTCAAATTCTATTTCGGTACGGACAAAAAAAAAAAAAAAAAAAAAAAAAAACTTCCGCTGCCTGTCCATTGATTTTGTGAGTTCAGTGCGAAACAAATCCGTTTTGACTGTGACGTGTGAAATAACTCAGAATGGTGAGGGACTGACTTGAATAGCTTTCCGGCGGCAAACAACAGCTTTATTATTTTATATAGCACTTTGTGGTGCAGTTACAGAAAAATGAAAATCCGAGGTTTCACCTCCAGACGCAAACACCGTAAGCTACAAATGACGCCGAAACGAGGAACCCTGGAAGCATTTTGCCCACTTGCAGTTCTTGAACGTGCACAGAAACCAGGGTGCACGAGCATTCCTACAGACTCCCCCCCCCCCCCCCCCCTCTCCCCCAACAGATTGCTGTCGCTATGACCGGTAATCATACCCGCCACCTCGGGCGTAGCAGCAGAACATCATAACCACCGCGGCTCATAGTGCAGTTGCCCTTTTCTACGATAAGTGTTCTTTGCTGTGCTCGCGAAATTCGAAAAAAAAAATTGAAAGGTTGCATTTGAGTACATCTGAAAGCAGACTAAGCAGATATAGCAGCAGGTTATATCTAGGGTATCTGGGAACTTACGATAGGGTTTCTATTCTACCGCAGCGAGAAATTTATGCGCTGCACTCGCTGCCGAGCGCCATTTATTGCTCTATTCCGGGCGAGGCCTTTCCCGCTCCGGCTGACCGGCACCCCGAGTCAGCCGTGGGTGCGCCTTGTTGCCCGAGTGGAGAAGCGTTCCAACACGGGCCCACCGGAGCATGTCGAAATGCGTGTCGCATCTGGCGTGGGGCGAGGGGGGCGCCAAATCCGATCGGCCAGCTGTCAAGCCTATCAGCGGGGCCCCATAAATAACCTGCTGCCGGCGCTGATGCTCACTGCTGCGTGTTTCGCGTGGGGCCGGCCAACAATCACGGTGTCTGCCCCCTCCCCATCGAAATGCTGTTTGGATTATCCGGAGAGTTATATAACAGGCCAAAACATTAAGTCATTACATTCGCAACATCCGCAGTGATATAAATGAAATCTACGTTGTGCGCATGTGGTCTAATTACGGCCGTTATGCACCCATCTATTCCGGATGTAGAACCCGTCTTCGGCATGACGAGATGGCCGTGCTTGAATATGCAGATGAAATGCGAAAATGCCCGCTTGCAGAGGTTATACCTGGGTTGTTCAAAATGACTCAAGTGGTCGAAATTAATTTGCAGTCTCCGCTAGGGCATTTTTCGTAACACTTAATTGACGCAGCTCTCAAAACTGAACGAATAAAATATTCAATTTGCCTTAGTGCGATCACTTTAACAACATAGCTTTCATCCCAAGATTGCACCATACCCCGAGACTTATACCGTAAAACAATTCCATTCTGACTTTGTTCCTATTTCGTCACGTCAAATTTACGTAATCACTGTAAAGCATCGGGCGTTGTCCCGCAGAGTTGTTTGAATAGCCCAGTCAAACGCGCTTCTGGTTTATAAACGACCACTTATGTCTGTTTCAAAGCGAATAGCATTGACTACTTTGACTTAACGGGCTTTTCTTACCTAATTGACTGACAAGACGCGAAGGGCGCGCACAAGTGAAGAGGGTTCCGGTGGGTCCGAGCTAGCGCAGTGAAAGTAGGTAACCGGATGACGAGGGTGGTTCCAGCGTCTGCGATTGGTCCGCTTTGCCTCGCTAAGCTTGCAATGGCTCGTCGAGAGTCGCGTGCAACCGTACGGTTAAAGACACCGCTGAAATGAATTGTCAGCTAAGAAAACTTGGCATAGCGATGTCGAATGCGTGCCGAAAGAGCTCAACAACGTTGTACTGCTTCCCCACAATTTTTATTATACGCAGAGAAATCCATTTTCTCCCGCCATTCCAAGTTACCAGTACCCGAGAGATCTGTGGGCAGCAATCTCTTATTTCTTTCATAACGCAACAGTCTTTGACTATACCGAGAAAATTGAGTTTTGTTCGGCATGTTTTTGCACCTTTACTGCGTAAACGAAGCTCTCACGTCATCGTATTTCGAGGGTTGGTGACGTCGTGTAACACGCAGGCGGAATGGACTCAGCCCGAAAGTTTTTGACCGATAGCTTCGGGCTCATCGCCAAAGAGGCGTGGAATCGTAAAAATTGCTTTTGCTTTTGTTTCGTCTAATCATGCGTAATAGTGTGTACGAGAGCACTGCATGGGCGCGGGCTTACCCAAAAGCCCGGGACCGGCCCGGCCCGCGTAGGGCAGTTTTTTCATGGGCTCGGGCCGGGCTCGGGCACGGCATGGGCTTTTTGACCCGGGCCCTTTGACCCGGGCCCCGGCCGGCCTGCAACTTTCTGGTTCTGTGCATGTAACGTGCAGCGAGTTATACTCGCGCGTCTCGACTCTGAAAAACATTTTTCAGTCTCGGGCCGGGTTCGGGCCGGTTTCAAGCCAGGCTCGGGCGGGGCTCGGGCATAAGGTAAAAGGGTGGCGGGCCGGGCGGGTAACGTAGATTATTTCCAGGCCCGGGCCGGGCCCGGGTCTCGCCATAAGGCTTTGGGTCGGGCTCGGGCGGGCAGCCCAACGTAAAAAAGGGCCCGGGCCGGGCCCGGGCTGAAAAAATCGGCCCGTGCGTACACGTCAGTGTGTACGCGTCATATCAGATGGGAAGTTTCGCGGTTTTCGATACCAGACAGGTAAATAGGGAATGATCTGGAAACATATTCACTAATTGTGCACGGCTATAGTGGCAGAAATGGAATGGAAACATATTGGAATACTTTTACTTTAGCGTCTATGTCTCATGTCTGCGCATAGGATAAGTGCTAGTTCCTAAGTCTCAAGTATCTGTTAGCATTAAGGCTCATGTAAGTTCCTCGCAGAACTTTCCGTCCAAAAAATGAGTTGCCCTCTCGGAACCAGCACGCATGGACTTACAGCTGTACTACCTGTTAGACTTAACCACCACTACAAACCCTTATGGCAGCTAGGTCAGACGCAGGGCAGTAACGCTTCAATACTCGTACAGGTACGCCTTGAAGCCTGTGTTCATCTGAACTGACTGTTTTACTAGATTAAGGTGTGTGTGTGTACGCTTAATGTCTGACTTTTTCAAGCATGTACAAAATGATCCACTGCTTAGTTTGCCATAACTTTCTGTGAAAGAGGATATTTAAGAATCGACATGTGCAATAGCTAAAAACAAAGATGAACATATATAAAAATGATTAAAGTCCAATGCAAAGTGACAATTAATGTTATACGGAACCTATTGCAGGTGCCTGGCTATTTATCACACTTTGGGTTTTTGCAAAGCGTGACCAGATGGACCAACATGTTTCTACGGGACGATAAATTTGTTTTTGTGACGTGCCCATGGGTGTGACGCCCAAGTCTACTGATTTTCTGAACTTCAGCGAAGCAACGTTAGCACCTCTTTCGTTATGACTTGGGCCGATTCGGAAGGCGGTACAACATAAGCGGAAACTCGCATGCTCTTACTTTTATAAGCAACTTTTTTCCTATTTGACATGACACAGTAGCAAGGTTCAAAATAATTACTAAGTACGTGTTAATAATTAAATTAAGGAGCATGTCACGTGTGCACAAGCAAACGTCAACAGATCTCACTCGATGACCGCGAGCACTGGCTTTCATAACGTTGGAATGTTGAAGAGGCCTGGCAGCGGGAAGCGAACGATTCGGTCTGTTTCATCTTTTCTCTGAAACTTCAGATTACCTGACCTCCAACACTAGGCGCGCTAGAAGAAGGTCAACAGCTATCTCGGCTCATCTTTAGCCTTTGAAGCCTCCGGAGATTATCTCTAAGATAAGGCATGTGCGCCTTGTATGCACTCAGCCACTCTGACAGTCATGCGCAGCCACGGCCGTGTTAGAGTAGGAGACGAGCTCTCCTCCCTTAGTGCGCCCTTGATCACGTGACCTCGAACATAGGGCGCGCAGGACGACAGCACACACCAAGCCACCATTCTTATCGTCTCATGCTCGCACGCTTACCTTGACTCCCGCACAGCATAAGGCGCGACGAACACTATTTTATCGCACTAGCATTTTATCCTTAACATTCTGGTGACGGTGACAGAAACGGTGAGAGCAACGGCGAAAATTCGTCTGGAATGTCTATATAAATGCTGTCAAAATAAATTGGTACAAGAGCGATTTTTGCCGATGTGCCTAACTTCGCCGACATCCAGTTTATGGGAAGAAAACGGTGAGAAAATGCTCTCTGTTGCTGAAAACCGGGTCTGTGTGACGGGACGGGACGGGTCGAATGACGGTGGTGTGAATCAAATCTAAGCATCACAACTGTGCTCCAGAGGACCATGATTTGATGCCTCCATTGTGCACGTGGACTTTTAAAGCATAAGCTGTTATGGGCTCACAACAATCGCCGTTTCGGTTGGCGATGTTGGCCGCTGCCGCCGCCACTGCAGGTGTCCAACGCAGCTATCGCCAGGAATAGAGAGGTTTAGCTTGTCAGGTAATCGGGTAAACGCGGGCGGACCGGGCGTTGGGGCGTGTTGGCGGAACCGTAAAGGTGAGCGGCCCGTATGGTGCTGCCACCTGGTGGCACAGAGCTCAAACAAACAAAAAAAGTTTATATTGCAGTAACCAAGTGTATTCTACTTCGCTGCTGGTATAAATTTTCGGCAGCAACATTATTACGCCACTGCCGAAAATTTACACCAGCAGCCAAGTAGAATACACTTGGTTACTGCAATATTAGCTGCTTTGTTTGAAACATAACGTACTCATTTTTCAGTGTTGCTAGTTCAGGCTTTCGCCTCCAGACAGCAGTGCTTGCGACTTTACCATCCAAGCAGTAGCACGCGCATTCGTCGTATTCATTTCAATTTTTATTTTGGTAACCATTTTTATGGCTGTCCTAGCTACATGAACACTAAAATTACGCACTATAGAAGGAATAAAAACGGCCGGATAAGTATCATTCCAATGCCTTGACATTCCTTATGTACGTGAATCTTTCGAATTGGTGTTGATGACAGCATTGTAACACGGCGTGACAGTGCGTAACAGTTTTATACATATATATGCTTGGGTCGCCACGCGGCGTAACGTCAGTATAGAACTAAATTAAGCGTACGGGCCCCTTTCCTAGAGATATTGTGACTAGAGAGCAGTGACTAATAAAATGTGTTGTCTATAAGCCATAGGTTATGCACAACAGCTTGATCACTGTTCAATTTCACATTCGGGAAAATTTGTGCATAACCAAAGGTCGTAAGTTCCGTACTTTTTTGCATTTCTGCCCGTCTGTTAGCTTCAAGCACTCTATAATGTTATATGAGATGTCATCAATCAGAAATACAATGCACAAACTTTTTTAAAGTGTAGCTTCTAACACAAGAACTAGGTACTCACATTTGTTTTTGTAACCGCTTGGTAGCATGGCGCGTTAGTGGTTCTAACGGTCGGACTTTTCTCAAATGTTCTAAATTGGCTCACTCTTGTCTGAATCCACGCAGTCCAGTTTTATTTATTGGGTTTCGCATTTTCTAGGGGGCTTACCTCGATTTCGCGTGATTGTTTAACCTTTTTTATTAGCCAACCCCGAAGATCGCGCAGTATAACACAGAGTGTAATCAGATCCTCACGCAGGAGACAGCCAGAAATACTTCGAGAAAACCACTTCTTCAAGGACCAGTTCGGAAGCCCATGCCACTTCTGCACACAAAGTGAATAACTAATTCACCCATAATACTCCACCTATAAAACACCTAACGTCCTAGTGCAACATAGTGGTGCAAAAAAAAAAAAACACTTGTGAAGTCATGCTAAACACATTCTTCGATAGCAACCGGATTTGTTTCTTCATAAATGTTTATAGTTGAATGCCGGTGTTTGCTACAAACGGCCATCGTTACGCGTGCAGCTCACACCTAGCGACAATGACGAGCATAGATTTGCACTACATTATGCTGTGATGTTGCCAAACGGTAACACACTAATTTCTCGTTCCATTCTGAAATAAAATAATTCATTCTGGTACAATGGTTCACAGCTGGTTTAGTAAGCGCCTTGAG
The DNA here is from genome assembly GCF_013339745.2 of Dermacentor silvarum. Taxonomy (NCBI): domain Eukaryota; kingdom Metazoa; phylum Arthropoda; class Arachnida; order Ixodida; family Ixodidae; genus Dermacentor; species Dermacentor silvarum. The sequence continues at coordinate 128,262,739 of NC_051155.1, forward strand.
CCAGCAATATTTTTTCTGTTATTTTCTCACTATATGGCACCATAGAGACTTAAAGGGGGCCTGAAAAAATATGAGGTGTGAACTTTCCTACCAAAAAGTGTGAAGCAAATAATGCTTTTCATTGTAATAAACTTTCCACAGATAGTCGACCTCCGAAAACAAGTGTGTACTCCCAAACAAGAAGGTTGCGTCATTTTTTTTTTACATTTCTATTTGTGTGTGTGTGTGTGTTTCAGGCCATTGTTAAACTCAGCCACTGTAACACATTCAGGTGAGTTGTGATTTTGTAGCATTTGTGGCAGAAGGCACGATACATTTGGATGTTGATATCGTTATGCAAAAGAGCGTTGTGTGCGTTTATTTGGACCGTTTTAGAAGCTCTAGACAAACTTTAGAGATGTCATTAAGACCAGACATATCTGATATGAATTGGCTGGTGCTGCTTTTTTTCCCCCTACGCATCCCACGCCGCCCCCGTCCTAGACCGCTTTTTATAACCCTGCTTTGAAGCACTGGGCAAACGCTCAAGTTTTGACGTTCTCAAGATGAAACACAGAACAGACTGCAGCCATGTGGGCTTTTCGTGCAATTTCTGATGGTGTCTTGTGCTGAACATGTAAAATTAGTGGCCCTTGATGTCTTGGCAATTGTCCTTGGAGTCTGTGCAATGTAAACGACTTTACTTATATTATTTTATAAGCTGCTATCGACCATTCAGCTTGAAATAGATGCTTGCGTGGGAGCGCCCCAAAATATACAGTACCGATTGGGTCACAGCTGCTTTTTTCGTAGGCTAAGAGGAACTTTCTTTTCTTGCTGTTTTCACTCCACAATCATGTGTTCAACACATGCTGGCTTCGACCGCACAACGTTTCTGTGTGTGCTTCTATATGATGTGCGCGTGTGATTTCTGTGTGTGACAGGGTCATTTCATGTGCTACCCTTGCCATCGACGTAACGCGCGAGGCTTATGGCTACGCATCAATTAAACAATGCGCCAGAAGTCAACCAACACAGGGTCATTTCTAAAACCAAGGGATACAGAGTCCCAAGAAATGCGACGATTACGAGTGGTGGCGTCAATGTCGCCTGAATATGCGGTAAAGCTTAATTTGTCGCACGATTCGGCTCGATTGGGTAATTTCTCTGAAATCGTGGTCGACAACACATGCTCCGTCGCGAAACTTTGGCAAGGCGACATAGCTCTTGGAGCTGTGATGACGACATTAGTTCAAAAGCTCGCTAGCTTTCAATAAATTTGCTCGCGCATCACTCAAGTGGCGCCGCGGACTTCCTGCATAGCTAGGAGACGAATTAATTTCTTTTCGACTTATTCGTTCTGCGTTCTTTTCTACAACGTAAAGGTGGTTTATTATGTGTGCGCGTATGCTTCTGTCGAGGAGGTCAAGTGGCGAGGGAGTGGGTCAAAGGTGTACAGCAAGATGAGGCGTAGACGTACGGTACTGTAGCTTCTGAAGAGCAATAAGCGATTCACCGACAACCTGTAAAATGCATAATGCAGCCTAGTGCTTGTGCCGTCGTGCTATTATTTCGCAATATTTTGATAATATGCGTCACGTTTTCAAACGGAGAAATCTAGAACGTCGCACCCAAGACACACATTTCTTGATCATTGAGAAGTACGTTCCTTTTCTTCTTGAACTTAAATATTTACTCAGAAGGATTATCTAATTGTATGATGCAATTATTACGATGTCAATATCCTCCCTTACTATTGGTTCACTTTTCTAGAAAGTTTCGACCGGAATGTAGAATTGCTCACACTACTGTTCATGCACGACGCATTGCTCATGCACCATGCATGCACGTTCATGCACCACGCATGCACGTTCATGCACCACGCATTGCTTATGATGTAACTGTATTTTACTGCAATGAATATTTCGTATTGAAAGCCGGGTGCCCACAGAAGTCAGCGACAGTCAGTGCGTGTGCAGCTGAGCTGTGCTTTTCAACAGCAGTTTCGGCATCAACTCCTAAGGGCCTGCAGAGTTCCGAGTTAAGAGCCTAGTCATGCTAAATTTGCTTAGAAATTCGCCAGACCAAGGGTCCCATTTTATAGCAGTGCTTTTCCATTGTTTTCGCTTTTATTCATTCACCGTTGGCTCACTCGCACCCGGGTAACTGTTATCGCTTCGATTTACAACTTGGCGTGAGGAACTATAGGCAAAAAATAAAGAATGAAAGGCAGTGTATTCTCACAAATATGGCGCTCTCATTACTGCAAGTGCTGCCTCTATTGGTGGAGTGCTGTCGGGTCCCAGGAAACGAAAAAGCGCGCCTGTAGACATATCGCACTGGGTAATGCCCCGTAATGCAACTTAATCCATAATGCTCTAATGTGGTTCCGCACCATTAAATTAAAGCTATCACCGATGCCGAGTGTTTTTACTGTCGCAGCAATTGTAGTGTTATAAGGAAGTTCTTTGAAAACAGAAGTGAGCGTTGCTGCAGACACTGGCCTGTGTAATTACGCTTACTGGCGATTAATTGTGGAATACGTGCTTTCGCATACGTGCTTTCGCAGAGAAAGTGCGGTAAGAGAACCCAAATTGATCACAAGAAGAAGGACTTGGGCGGCGGTGCAGGGGGCCGAGCCGATCTAAGTGTAGGGCCGTGCTACGAAGGCGTCTATAGCTGCTTGTTTATTCAAAATTGAAAAGTCAGTTTTATTTAACGCTTCATGATTCGTTGCTGAGGTTTCGACAGCACTTCACGCAATTAGTGAAAACTGGCCATATTTTACTTCGCTTCTCGGCCTTCGCAGGCGTGATTGGAAAAACGTTTCTCGAACCGCACACCTGGACACTCTGCAGATAAGAATAGTGGCGCCAAGTTTATTTATTACGGCGAGATTTCTGTGCCTTATCTCGATCACAGAATAATCAATTGGCTGCGGTATTCGGTGCGGTAGGGACGACGCCGATAACGACGCTGTCGATGCTCTGAGCACCGACGACGCGAGTGCAACGTGATCTCCTCGTCGAAAATAGTAAAGTACGAAGCCTGCATCGCTAATGGTCCTTAATAGACCCGTTGTGATTTGCTCATCGACTAATATCCAATACGTTAGGCACCTCTTCGAATACCTCAAGGCCGATATATTTCGTTCAGGTGACCATGAATTTATGCGGTTGACCGGCGTTCGTTCCTATTTGTGAAACTTTTGGGAATGGGCTGTACGTGAAGAGTTTGCATAGGGGCTACTTGGCCAAACTTGTCTCTCAGAGCCAAATCACAATCGCTACGTTGTGGAGCTCGAGGCATTGAAATTGGGCATGAGGAAACGGCGGCCCATCGTTACGTAGCAGAAATTGCAGCCGACTAACATTGCTCGATGAGCCCGTGGGTCATCTCTTCCTTTGAATTATAAACTCGGAATTCGCCGAACTTGCGCAATACGTCGAAGACCAGGAAGCAAGATGTTTCAAACCGTGTCCATTATTGTGCGACACAAGCCCAGACACGTACTCCCAGCTGCAAAAGATTTTAAAATACGGGGTAAAAAAAGAAAAGAAAAGAAAGCAAAACGACACCAGGGATAGAACGGGACACAGACGACCTTTCTTTGCAGACTGTGCAGCCACCAAGAAATCGAACATTATTATCGATACTTCACACAATCAGCATATAGGTACCCTAAATTTTGTTTAGTTTTTCGTGCTCGTGGGGAGGTTGTGAAGAAAGTTCTCTTTTGCATGGATTCCATGCGCTAAAACTATTTGCTTCCGGTTGCACTTATTTCTTTGAGTCTTGGAAAAAAACTCGGCTCCCCTTTTCTTGAAATGATACGCTTTCGTAAGCCACCAGTAAGAAGTAATAGATTACCGCCATCTCCAACTGGCCGACCCTGAAACACTCAGAGGGTCCTTGTGGCGGTCTCGAAAATGGTCTCCAAGACACAAAGATGGCCTCGAGGCCTATGAAGGGGCAGGGGAAAGTATTGAAATCCTGCTATCGCGTCAGAGAGTCTAGCTTAATATTTTGAATAGGTAAATGGAGCGTGTGATGTCAGTGGCCCATTAAACATAGAAGTTTCTCGAATAGCCATTGTCTACTCCTCTGTGCGAGCTTCCACGCTGCTACGTCTCATGGTCACGTCATGTGCATCGACTGTTTTGGTGAAATTCGGTTAATGTCTGGATTCCAGGTACGAAGCTTTTCTTCGAAAAGGCTACAAAAAGTGTTATACCAACGTATGGTTTACATACTGAATGACTTCAAACTTGCACTTACAGCATGTCCCATGCACTGATTTTTATGTGTTAATTATTGAAATAGTTTATTAGAAAATTGTATTGGCGATTGCCATGCAAATCCGAATGAAAACGTCTGCTACGAAGTTTATCTTGAGAAAATTATGCTTTTGTCTGGAGTACTCTGTCGTTAGCAATATGAGGTATCCGCAACAGAAATGCGCTGAAGATATTGTGAGCACTCTGGCTGAACAAACGTTTCCCATTTAAGAGAGGGAGAGAGAGCAAGAGGGTTCAATAACACGAGAGGCACAGAGGTTCATCGAAGGGGCATGTCTCTGGCCGGTCATTCTGCACAGCTCAGTGAAAATGCCTGTGTACAGGCTGAGCGTTGCTTCGAGCTCCTTTCTTGCGGTTTGCCGTTCGCAACGCTAAATCGCCGCATATGTAACTTCTTCAGGGCGCCATTGAGGCGCGACAGAACGCCCTCAAGGTCTCGCCCAGGGCACTGTTTACGACGCTCTTAATGCTGCCACTGGAGACGCGTTTTGGAGCCAATCGACGCCACATCGGTGACAGTATTGATGTGCGCGCGGCTAAATTTCTCGAGCAGTGACCTCCCGAACGATTAGAAGGAAGCGTGATCTTAGAAAATAAAATAACTTAGAAAGAAACCGGCGTGCCAGACGCCGTCCCACTCCGACCGGCCGTATTAGATCAACACTTACCCTGGCACAGAATGCATCCAAAGGCCGCCGATAATGTTCAAACGGATTAAGTGTATTACACCATCCACTGCCTATTTTTGCCACCCGTAGTCGCCACAAAAAACGTTACATCTATCACTGATCATGTTTTCTTTACTTCTGGTGTAAGTACGTTAGTAGAGGAATTTTGATACCAGTGTACCTTTGTGTGTTGCTATCGCTAACGCTGCACTTCGTGCGTAATGCTATTCAGTCGTTTATCACTCAACAGTTTTTTTATTGGCCACCTGCTTATCGCAAACGGGTGCGAACACGTCAAAAATAAAAGGAAGAAAAAGTACAGTGACGTTTCACTTCACGCACGCGGGTAACGCGCAAGCATAGCGCACACGACACTTTCGGACCTCGTTCCGCTTAGACGCCTAGACTCGGTCAGCATCGCAGATCGTTTTCAAGTTACAGCTCACGTGGTTGAGCCACACGGAGTAGCTGCCGTAATAAAACGTCTACCCCTTCTTCCTCCCCTCCCCCCGGTGCCTTGCGTGCGACGGAAGGTGGCGCACTTCCTCCCCGCGTTCCTCCCTTGCGCGAGCAAGATTGAGCCGTCATCGTCGGCTCAGCGTCGCACGCTATCACTGGTACATTACAGCACACTGCGCGCGGGGATGATGCTATCATGAGACGAACCCGGTACCTCCATAGCGCACACATACCCCCGCAGCAACTTCCAGAGGCCGGCGCGCCTCGCCTACCCTCCTCCTCCGCGACGCTTCGCCTCCTTTCTCCTTCGCCGCTCCGCTAAACGCCACCTAGAGTTTCCTCTAATTGGCGCTGCTTTACCAAGAGAGCCTACAGGCAACGCGTTGCATGTAGGCTCCCTAGCTTTACCATGCGCTCGGCGCCCTCCTGCGTATTTTCCTTGGCGCGCGATTCTCTCCTCCACTTCCAGGCGCCTTCTTCCTCCCGCGCTGCTCCCTTCGCGGCGACAAACATAATTTCGCCGATTTGACAGACGGGGCACGTACGCTTGCGCGTGACAAGTACTCCGCTTGACACTACACACATTCTAGCAATAATAATGAATCAGTAAAAGTATTAGAGCTTGTCACATGCTAGCATCTAATGTTTTATGGCAACATACAGCATTTTAAGCCAGTAAACGGTGATTTGTGCTCTGTGTTCCGCCATTTTAACGCGAAAGTGTTAAGGGCCCTGTGTCGCAGAAAATCCGGAGTCGGCATCGGTGTCGGTGTCGGCATTGGCGCCCACGGCCGAGAAAATCATCCCCAACCACTCAGGCCCTCCAAATATGTTTAGGTATGCCACACCATTCTATCATTAAATTTGCGCATACGTTGTCTTGCATTCTTGGCAAAGCTATTCCTCGGAATTTTGAGAATGACAATCCGCAAACAAATGTCATGAAACAAAACACCCACAGCGCATGCCTTTTATGTTAAATCCTCTCATACTGAAATATTAAAAGTACGAAACAAAAACGAAAACCTGAAAATAAGCAATTTTTTTGGCGCGGCTGTGCAATATATCAGGGATCGCCCCACGCAAGAGGCTGCGTTTCTACCAGAAAGCTCGCCTTCGTGCATATAGTTTGCCGCCAGTGTTTCCCGGTAACCATTACGGTTGCTTAGCCTGCAGTTGTCGGGAAGCGTGAGAAGCAGTCAGGGATCTTTGAATGCTATCGCGTTCCACTCTTAAAAGCGAAGCTTAAGCGTCCTCCAATTTCCTCTCCCTTGTGTGAGTTTTATGGGTCTTCAGCATAGAGTTTCCTACAAGAAGTAAAGGAACTCTTGCGTTAGTGTTTACAGAAGCTACTCGCCCGGCAGTAAGGCAATGTCAGGGGCACTACGAGATTTGGCTACGTCCTTCTGCCTTTGAGAATTTGCTGAATCTGTCATTTTCAACGAAATGTTAGGTAATAAATGCGGCAACTGGTAACAATTACGCATCTGCGCATCTGCGCAGATACTAATTTCGTGGCTTTTTTTGGAAAAATATCGTAGACGTTGGAAATTCAGAAAGATAGAACCTAATCAGTAAATTCACAAGTACACTTGAAGGCATGAGAAGGAAGATTGGACAAATTCCTTTACTACAGATCATTTTCATGGTAGCTGAACGATAATAGTACCTCTAGTAATTTTTGAAGGAAATTCTATGATTCTTAGACTGCATAAATCAACGAATGAATAAGTTTTCTAGGAAATACTACCTTAGTTCAATTTTATGCATTTTACTAGAGTTGTCTTTTGTGTATATGTCATTTTGATGTGTATGTCGCGACTCTAACAGCTTGCAGAAGCGAAGAGATGCCAATTAAGGTCATGGCGGGAGCAGGCTCTTGTCACTTGTCACAGCTGGCGAAGGTACAGGTGCATAATCGATGTATGCTAACCCTAACACATGCGCAAAGCGTTGCCATCTGTGCTTTATTCGTGCAATCAAGCATACACGATATGGCGAGAAGAATGAATGGAGAAAGCGCGATGTCCCGGCAGGTGTTAAGCGATAGTGCTTGATAAGCGTTCGCAGGCATGTAAGACTTATGGCAGAATGTGTGTCGCAAAATGAATGAATGAATCAGTTCTCCTGTCGGCGTACAGCAGTGATGGATATGTTCAAGGCCATGTTTGCCTGACAAAGACTTCTCCACAATTCAGCAGGCAATGCGATAGCAGCAGAAAATAACAACACCACAGTTTGGCCATGTGGACGAATGAATGAATGTGATAGCATCACGTTAGCATATTACACGAAGTGTAAGGCTCGTGCTGCAGTGTCATTATGAATTGCAGTAAAGATAAGCTGAATAAGTAAACAGGCGTGTTGTGGCATGTGTAAACACATGAACAGAGATCACTTGACGACCGTAAGCAGCATTGGTTAGGACTACAGGGTAGTATCAGTGTTGTCGCCTTGTGTCGACTTCGCTTTCCTGTACTGGGGCATGCTCACGGCGGGCACAATGTAGGCCTCCGCTTCGCGCTTTAGAACTGCAGAATTTTGACAACGTTTTCGTTTAGCCTCGGCCTCCAGTTTCCGCTGGAGCGTGCACCGCACACTCAGCGGCACATTGGTTCTGCTTCTGAAGTAACGGTGCGGTCTTTGCGCGTATGCGGGCCCGCCTTGCTTCATTGCGATTGGCGTTTCGCTGGAGCTTCTCGGACCACGTTCTAACAACACGCCGGGGGCATGTTGGTTCGTTTTAGAAAGGATGCTGAAGCAAAATTGAAGAAAAAGGAATCCATACAAGAAAAGCTGGCAGATCCCACCCTCTGTGGGAATCGATGTTATGCGAAGCAGTGTGCGGGGAGCCTACCAAGCTAACGAAACGACCATGAGAGCACCAAGACGTAGGCGGATTTTTCGTGACCTACATGACACGCACGTCATGACATTCACAACATGAGTCCTCAGGAGTTCCTTCAGCAATGCCTAGGAGAGCTCAAGGCGAAATCCAATAGCCGTCCTCATGACTATGACTCCAACCATTGACCTTTAGACTTTTCCTTCACTTAGCACCACATCCGAACCCATTCCATTGGTTTTTGAGTGTTAATCTTTTTTCGCTGAGTCATTGTAATTTCTGCTGAGTTATGGTCATGACTATGGGTTCTACCACCATCCTTTAGTGTTTCCTTCACATAGTACCCATGTCCGAACCCATTTCAATGGTTTTTGAGTATTGATATTTTTTGCTGAGTTATGCTCATGACTATGACTTCTACCACCATCCTTTAGTGTTTCCTTCACTTAGTACACATGTCAGAACCTATTTCAGTGGTTTCTGAGTGTTAATCATTTTTCGCTGAGTCATTATCATTTTTGCTAAGTCATGCACATGACTATGGCTTCTGGCATTATCCTTTAGTGTTTAATTCACCAAGTACTCACGTCAGAACCTATTTGCGTGGTTTTTGAGTGGAATTTTTTTTTCGTTGAGTCATTGTCATTTTGCTTAGTCTTGCTCATGACTATAACTTCTACCACCATCCTTTACTGTTTCCTTTACTTAGTAGCAATTTCAGAACTTATTTCAGTGGTTTCTGAGTGTTAATCTTTTTTCGCTCAGTCATTATCATTTTTGCTGTGTCATGCTCATGACTATGAATTGTAGCATTATCCTTTAGTGTTTCCCTCACTTAGTACCCACGTCCGAACCTTCTTGAGTTCGTGAGTGTTAATGTTTTTTCGCTAGGTCATTGTGATTTTAGGCTGCTGTTTCATGACCTACATGACACGCATGGCATGATATTCATGTCATGACCTATCATTTATGTTCGTCATACATTCTTGTCATAGTATGCCAATTTTGGTACATACCAAGTTATCTATACGACCATGAGAGCAAGACGTAGGCGGCTTGATAGATAGATAGATAGATAGATAGATAGATATATCGATAGATAGATATATAGATAGATAGATACTGTCAAAGTGGCAACTGTTCGCCAAGAAATGCTTCGCACTTAAAAGAAATTATAATGGTACCTGCCCATCCCTCTCGTGGCAATATAGGCCGCTAAACAAAGGGGCTACTTAAATTTCTGCATGCTAATTTATTCAGACAGCTTTCCGAAGTAGACTAAATTTACAAAAGCTAATTCAATGAACATGTCACGGCGACCTGAAAAGAAACGAAAAAACACTGTATCGTTTTCAAGTCTTCGCATTGCATAGATTGCTGCTCATAGGTGCAGCATCTCTCAATCAATACCTAATTGATTGGTTGGAGAGGATTCAAATTAGAGGAAATCATTTTATTTCAAATAAATACAGTAACCAATCCAGTATGAACGAATCAAACAGGAACTTTTACTGCAGCCCTTGAACATTCGCCGTGACATTGCCTTGCTATCACTATATTCCATAATATCATTCGTTCCACTCGTTTAGCCGTAGAAGGCGCGAAACAAACATGCCCCACTTCACACGGAGTGAACAATCACTCTAGATATGCCTACATTTACAGCACAACAATGAAAAACTTTGCTCTTCCACGTGCCATCTGTCCATGGAACTGTTTCCCGGATCAGATTGCCTCCCAGTCTGACTAAGATAGCTTCTGCCATAATCTAACAAGTCATTTTGCAAACCTAAACTAGTAGACACCCTGCATGCTCGCCATGGTATCCATCGTAAATGTGTTTTTTTTTCTTTTTCAGCGAGGTGACGGTATTGATATTGTCATCATTGGTAATATGTATTGGTATTGTGTGACTCTGTTCTTTTTCTACTGTTGAAATATATAATTTCACTGTACTTTACTAGTCTCCTTAGCGTACAAATACGGCCCCATTCTGTTTTTTGTTCTGCACATTTTTTTTTGCAGACAAGCGCTCGTATCGATGTTAGGCGAGACATTCGTTATTATACTAAATTAAAGGAACTTTGCCCGAAGTTATCGACGCAAGACATAATGCTGAGAATTAGGCACCAAATAATAGACGCAAACGGCTGCTCGCAGATGGATACCAGGGCCATACTCGGACTAGACCTAACCAAGGCCTTCGACAATGTTAAACATGAAGCAATATTGGAAAACCTGGAAAAATTAGGAGTTGGGCGTAAGACGAACGAATATATCAAAGACTTTCTATCTGACAGAAGAGCAATCTTAACAATAGGAGGAGTGGCGCCGGACAAACTAGAGATGGGAAGCAGAGGTACGCCGCTAGGCTCTGTCCTGTCGCCTTTACTCTTCAATGTCGCCATGATAGGCCTCCCAGAAATACTTAATAACATTGAAGATCTAAATCACAGCGTATACGCCGATGATATTACGCTATGGATAGCGGGAGGCACTGATGGCCATATTCGGGACACACTGCAAAAGGCGATTGATGCGGTAGAAGCATACGTTGGGTCCAGAGGTCTGGGATGCTCCCCGCAGAACTCCGAGCTCCTGCTATACCAGCAAACGTCAAGAGGGAAAAAGAAAACTGAAGTCCCCAATATACAGCTCTTCGCAAACCAAGGCCAACCCATACCGCTGGTTACCAGTATAAAGGTCCTCGGTATGCGGATTCGGAACTACGGCTACAATATTGAAACCATCAGACAGTTAGAAAGCAGTACATATCAGACAACGCGTCTTATTTCGCGCATAGCAAGTTAACACCACGGTATGAACGAAAATAGCTTGATCAGACTAATTCAAACCTTTGTTCTCAGCCGGATCGTCTACGTAGCGCATTTCTTAGACCTCAAAACTGAAGAAAAGAAAAGAATCAACGTCATGATCAAGAAAACCTACAAGCAAGCTCTAGGGATCCCGGTCTCCACTTCGGATGAATGTTTCGAGGCACTAGGACTCCATAACATCATAGAAGAATTGACAAAAGCTCACAGAACTGCCCAGATGGAGAGGCTTTTCAATAGTCAAACCGGGAGACATATTCTGGAATCACTGTGCATCAACTATGAACCCAGAACTGACATAAAAACAGATATACCAGCGGACATTAGGAGACACCTATATATCCCTCCGTTACCCAAACACATGCATCCTTCGCACAACGAAGAACGAAGAAAAGAAAGAGCCAAGGCATCAGGAAGAAGGTTTGAAAATTCTAAAGACGTGCTCTATATAGACGCAGCCAACTACGAACATCAAGGTGCCATCGCAGTGGCAGTAGTCAATAATCAAGGACGTGGAATTGCGTCAGGCACAGTCCTAACAAAACCACCACCAGAGGAAGGAGAAGAGGTCGCCATTGCACTAGCAATTACATCTTCTCCCAAATATAAAATTATAATAAGTGATTCCAAGAACGCCATATTAAATTACGCTAAAGGCGCAAAGAATCATCCAGGCTGGTTTCCACGGAGACCGAGTCAGGGGAATACAAATTATCTGGGCACCAGCCCACTCTGGCCTGCCAGGCAACGTGAATGCGCATGACGCGGCTCGAGGTTTCGCAGACCAAGACGACATCACCAACACGGAGGGCATTCGAAATCCGCCGGTCGGGCAGAGATAGGCTGGTTTCCTTTAGGGAAATCATAGATCATTACAGACTAGCCAGGGATACCCGGCAGCACATTGCTCGTTAAACAAGTGGCAACCGGTGGCTTGGCGGCTAATAGAAACCAACAGATTCCCCAACCCCATTGCCTTCAGTCACTATGACCCAGACGTATACACAGGCATATGTAAGCATTGTAACAACCGAGCAGATCTTCAACACATAATCTGGGCATGTCCAAGGAAACAATATTACAATAACTGTTCAAAACCACAACAACCGAGTTTAATAATAAGAAATGAGGAGCAATGGGAGACCATGCTGCTCTGCTCGGACCCGGATGTTCGAGCAAGAGTAGTCCAAATGGCTGAAGACGCCGCCGCAGCTCAGGGGCTGCCGGCCGCCGTCGAAAGGGGGGAAGGGGGAGGTCTCCAGTCATTACCCTCTCCTCTAACCACATTTTGGGCAAAATAAAGTTATTTCTCTGTCTCTCTTGTCGATGTTGTACTTAAACCCATTGTAAGTAAGGTATGTTTTGCTCGTAATGCACCGCTTATACAATGCCTCAAGTTCACAGGCTAGCAGGAATGCAATAAAGCACTGCACACATGCGAACATGCATCGTAAATTCTTTCATTCGTAATACAATATATTGTTGAATATGATTAATTTCCAGCCACACAGCCGTTTGAACCCACAACGAAGTTTAGTCGAACCTATAGATACGTACCAACCATCATTCCCGCCATGTCTGCCGCTCCCACTGACAATACCGCCATTGTCCTCTCTAGTAATTTTTCTATAAAACACAATGCACAGACACAAACTGCTGTTGGCTCCGAAATTGATGCATATGAGCAGTGCTGAAACAGGCCGTGCCACGCGTGCTACAAACCTCGCTAAGACTTGCAAGTGCGGCTGTTGAGCGATAGCTGAGTGGTTGGTGCATCCCTCTTTGATTTGTAAGCTGACCAATCGGCATGACCTAAATCTCCAGTGGCGGCTGCGGCCCGAGCTTAGGTTTTTGTCGGTATTTGCCGAGGCACAGGCGGCCTGGAGATCACACGAAGAGGACGACGAAGCCATGATGGGGCGGATCGAAGGATAGAGTGCTGTTGGAGTAAAAGTATAGAATAATGGCGCTGCTTTTGTGAACTTGGCTTTTCAGCATAGTAGTTGATTACAGTGAAATTTCTGCCTATTAAATCTTGTCACTTCCCGCTTTTGTTCCTGTAATTTTCTCTGAACTACTTATTGTTAGCTGCACTCCGCCTACTTCCTAAGTAGTCATTCTCAATAGGCCATTCCAGCGCTGATTTTTTTCTGGAATGGTGGTTTTATTTAGCTCATTGTAATAAATCTCTGGCTGTAGCTGGGTGACGAATACTCTAGTCTTGTCTTTTTTCTTTTTTTTTCTAGTCTTTTGTATTAGCTCTCGCTATTCTCGTGGTTCCGAAAGTAACTGCAGCGTGCACTTTACCGAGAATTCTTGACTGAACCTGGGAGCTTTGCACAGCAAGTACAAGAGCTGAAAAAGAAAAAGAAATGTTTGAGCGCGCACATGGAAAACAAGTAAAAACGAGCAGAAAGTAGCCGCGTGAGCCGCCAGTGCAATCCAGGGTCGGTGATTGTTCAAGCTTGTGTAGCTGGTTGGGCAAAATAAAACGTCATGATCAATAAAACGTCTGGTGCTTCAACTAAAGCAATCTTTAAAATATTTATGCGATAGTTTATTCGTTTTTACTCCAACCAGAAGGTATACACAATATTTTTGAATGTGTATACGAGGAACGTAAAACTTTTCGCTGACTGCTGAAGCATGGTTTTCGTTCTGAGGGTTAGTTATAGCCAAACCTTCAAGCAACTTTGCTTCATAACTGTCTTCTGGAGTAGTCCTCACCATGAATTGACACTAGCAGGAACCATCGAATAATGAAAACTGAATTACTTATTATTGCAAACTTTCTAACAAGACGAACTGTACGCCATTAGAAATAAGTCCTTGAAAGTCTTTCAACAAACTTGGTCATAGAAGCAATCATCCTTGAGGACGAGGCTGCTAACCTTGGCCCCGGCGGGGCACGCGGCTAACACATGCACCACCTGGCACAAAGCAGACTCTCCCTTCATCGTAGGCAGCGCCGACTTATCAAGCCTTAATTGGCCATGCATGCACTCATGTCCGCAGAGCACCACGTGACCAAATTGCCAACGTGACAGTTGTAGCATCATGCAGTGGGAGTTGCCTGTCAATTGCCGTGGCGAGCATTCGACGGCATCACGGCCGTGCCCACAACTTCTAACATCCTTGAATTCATAGCTGAAAAAAAAGCGGTGGCCTTTCATTTGACGGCTCATTGTCAGTTTCTGAAAAGAAATATGAGGTTCAACAGTTGCGCCATGCTATGTGAGTAATACTCAGTTCCTAGTACAGAGTGGTCATCTTTCCCTCCATAACTATAGCATTGGCATGAATGTGTACCGTTTATATCTGTCTCAGGATGTGCATTTTGGTGCAATGCATATATACATTTCCAAGACAAAAGTCGAAAACCTTTCTGACTTCCTAATCGATTGAATGTGGAGGGTCGACATTGGTGGCAAGAATTTTGTTGCTCCCCGGCTACTCTCCATTGATTTTCGTTGCATGCAATAGTGCTCGCAATTTCTGCATCAGTTTCAATTTGGGACTGTGTAACCGCTTCTTGGAGCGGCACTGCGGCACGGCGCACATTCTCATGTTAGTACTTTGTACGAAGTGGACATCCCATTTCATCTGTCAAGAAACCAGTTGTAGTGTGAAGGAATCATGTGTGGAATGTATTCGAGAAGAGTATTCACTCTATCCTGTGTCGCTTCTTGAGCCCTGGGCATAAGTCGCAAACGTCGGAGTAAGTAAAGAAAAAAAAGTACAGTTGGTGGCAAATTTGTGCGCGCTTCATCTCTATACAGAACACTTCAAATTTTTGGATAGGGACGTGCAGTGACTTAACGCGATTTCCCAAAATACATCCATTCTCTCCTGACATTGAACCTGCAAAGCCTAGATATTTAGTGCTCTCTTACTTGAAATAAAAGTACGCATGATAGAAGTGAAGGAAATGGGATGTTTGTTACGCAATCTTCAGTTTGCGCACCGCAATAACCGGGATTATTCGTTTCGTCTATTTACGGGCTGACAACACTTGTGCTCGCGTTTGCATTGAGCCGATACAAATTATAATTTGTCGCCCTTTCCAATAATCTAGATTCCGCTTATCGGTGCTCTTTCGGTTCTTTTGATTTCTTTTTCTTTGTTTTTCGTAAATTGAAAGAAAATATCTATGAAAAGGCATGGCAATGAACCAGAGACAGTTCTGGTTGGCCATCCTGTGTGGGGGAACGAGGCAAGCGGATACAGAAAGAAAAAAAAAACGGGAGCGCAGTACAAAATGAAACGTGTGCTCAATGTAGTAGACCTCGGCGAGCTCGATCACGACAGTCCAAATTGCAGGGACCAGGTAGCAACATGTCGGCGTTGCTCAATTCATTTTGAAAGTCCTGTTCCCCTGATGAGTCATGACAAATTTTTCAACTTAAACAAAGAAAAAAATGACGGTAAAGAGAAGATAGAATAAAAGTTTCCTGAACCAAAATGGGGTAGTTGGCCAGTTGGTTAAACAAAGATGGGTTTGTTTACGTTGCTAACTGAAGAATAACCGCACTGAATGATACACGGAGGCGCTTGGACCAGAGACACCGACAGTCGTCCAGGCACACATACACAGAGGTCCTGTGTCTGTAATATCTTACAGTAATATTTTGAGCACACATTTATGCAAGTTCTTTTCACTGCAGAAGGAAGAATCGAACAGCTCTATATTATTTTTAAATAAAAAGAAACTTCGGAAACCCTTTCCTTATTTGTACTCCAAAATAGAACAAAACATGGAACCCTCTAATGCTGCCACTATGTCCGCCAGACGATATTAATGAATTTACCTGGAGTGAAAGTAATAAGTCTGTCATTTTGATCCGGTTTACCACTTCAAACAAAACACATGTTTGGTGCGGTCCCCTGTAAGGCTTAATAGTGCGTGTGGCGTTGGCATACGCTAGCTAAAAAGAAAAAAAAAAGAACGAAAGGAAAACGCCTTCCACATTATGACAAGCACGCATTGGTTGCCCATGCGTCCACTGATTTATGGAAGGTCTGTAACGTTATTACGTTCGCGTATTCTCTTAGAGGAAACCCTGCTGAGCATTTTGGTGAAGCGCCGGTAAGCACTTCCCTATCACGACTGTTGTCGCTGCATTACGCACATGCTATGACCCTGAAAGAAAGAACCATTTGCAGGTGTACCACTTGCTGCCATAGACGCAGGCCAGTGCCTTAGAACCATAACGCTTATCGTGCGACTTCTGGAATTCTTTCAATCGAATAGACCGACTTGCTGATGCAGCGAAATGTTTTCCGAAAGCCTCAAACTTTGTCGTCGCATTTTCTTGCATACACAATAGCAGCACCGTGCGGCAAATGCAGTTGAAACTCCCCGTGAAGCAGAGTGGAAGGAACGTCATTCCGGAAAGTACGGAGCAAGGAGAAAGTCGGCAAATACGTGCAGTGGTTTCAGTGTGCGAAAAATCAGTTTTATTCTCTTGTTATTTTTGTAGCCGATGGACTTTCAATTTCAGACCTTAAAGGTATATAATGTGAGCCGCCACCAAATTGTTTATATTTCTTGACATTTCCTTCTTTTTCTCATTCTGCACGCCTTTATTACGCTGCACTTTGACTTCGATGTACACCAGAACGCGTCGTGTAGGACTTATTTTTGGGACGGTGTCGGTATTTATTATCTCTATGTCTTTCGTTTTAGTACAATCAATGTGTGGCCGCGAATATAAGTTGGCCGTTATGTCTTCCAAATAACATGCGCAAAAGTGCCTAGTTGAGCCCCCTCCCTTTCTACATTTCCATTCTTTTCCCTTTTTTTTAATTTTACTCTACGCAAAAAGTACAACAGATATGATATTCGCATATTAATAGCCACCGTCTATGGCCACAAGGGCCTCTGCAGCATTGTGATGCTAATTTAACAATAACATGCAGTAACGGTAAAATATAAACTGACCGGAAAGAGCAAATGCCAAAATGGTGCAGACGAAACATGTGGTAAGCACTTCACGACTCCTTCATCTAGCCGCCCGCTGGGGTAAGGGATGTCCCAGCGGAAAATGGACGGTGTATTTTCCAATATTTCGAATGACAGCACACAAAGCGCTTTTTTATTTTTTTAATTTTTGCAATGCCAACTTTCGCTTCTCTTTAGGTAGCTGTTATTTCCTAAGATATTTGTTTCCTTCTTTCTTTCTTCTTTTAGCGTCGACGAGATACGCAGTCACCGCTTCTCACTTAGTGGCATTGACTTGCAGATGTCGGCGTAGAAGAATGAGGGAGGGCGACACCTTTCACATGGGCTTTTCTTATGCGAGTGCGTGCAAGCCTTTCGACGAAATTATACTTATGTGTGGACCCTGCCATTCTGTTGATCAAGACAGGCTTCAGCTTGACCGCGGTCACGAAATGCTGCTTTCGGGTGAATTCTTTTCGCACTTACGCAAGACGCGTACACGACGTGTCAGTTCGTCGGTCGTTGTAGTCCTTGGCTCAACAAAGGCAACAAAACAGAAGTACGTGATGGACAATGGTGAATCGCTATTTGCTTTGACAAGTGTCGGCCTACTCTGGTACCTCGCGAGGTGCGTCCGTTTATCTGAAAGCATGCACCTGTCCGAACGATGTAACACGTCAATGTGACCCAAGGTTCCAAGAGGACCTTTCTTCTTTTTGTTTTCTTTTGTTGCATAGAAAATGTATGTGTACCCGTGGTTTGCGCGTAATTCCTTATAATGATTTCACGTTGGTGTACTAATATATTCGCTTTCGTGTATCGGACGAAAGCTCCCGAAGACTTTACTTGAAGTGGAGAAATGTCTGCGAAGTTGAGCATCAACATCCGCTGCACGGCCCGCGTGGGCGCCTATAGCGTTAACACTCTCATGCCTAGATTTAGTACAAATATCCGTGAAATTGGATGGGTGGACAGCCGCCGCTTGAAGCTCAATTGTAGAAAATTGCGCCCGTCCCGTGGAAATGCGGGTTGGGCTCTTACTGGTGGCAAGGATTACTTTTTTCACCTATAGTTTCTTTTCCTCTTAGTATTTCTGCACTTCAGTTCAAAAGAATAATATCCTTATGCTTTCATTGGCTCATTGTCTGTTGGCTTCACGTGGCTGTAAACAACGACGAAGACGACGACCAAAACAACGACAACAAAGCAACAACAACAACAACAAAAGTCCACTTTCAGGTTCCTTTTATCCCCTCGGTAACTAGGAGACAGGTGTCAAATTCACAAAAGTTTTCGTTCGCTAGTGCTCTTTGCCAATGGCTGGCCACCTATACGCTACAGAGATGTGTACTATTAGCATTGACTACAATTTGCTGGCACGAAAAATTCTAGGGCTAAGAGCTGCTTCCTGAATATGTGACCGGTATTTCGTTTAGTTGAATTCGACGAGCAAACAACTGAAGCCACGCAAGCAATAATTTTTTTAATTTTTATGGTCTTCCTTGGGATATTTCTGACTTCCATGTATTCACAATAGGTTTTCTTTTATGTGGTGAACAACGACTTAGCTTATTGCAGATACCTTTTGAAGATCGAACGTCTTTATTTCCTTTATTGCATACAACTGCAGAATAATGTGTGTTGTAGCGTGTACACATGAATGATCGCAATAATTCAGCTTTGACATTGCCCATAAGCGCTGAAGCTCTCTGGATCAGCAACTATTTTAAGAGAGTGCTTTTGGTCCATTATCACCCGTTATATTTTGCACGCATATGTGGGACAAATGCTGCAAACATGAGCAATTAATTGCATCTTAGAATTATTGAACATTTGTACTTTACGATTTCACAATCTTAAGCACAGACTTATGTTATAGGAGCTACCGACTGTAGCTAGAGTAGTTTAGAAGACAGAAAAAGGAAATGCTTCTGTTTTTGCATTAACACCTAGTGGAGATTCAAAGAAAACTCCATCTGTCACCAGTCAGCTTCTTCAGACTTGCAAAGCAAAGCACACTTGAGCGCCGTGACATTATCACAAAACGTGTTCTGACAAACGACTAGGCTGCCAGTGTCTAATGCTAGCGACACCACGTTAGATATCTCCTTAATTATTTTCACGCGATAGCGTTAAGGGGCCCGTGTCGCAGAACATCCGGCGTCGGAGCCGTCGCCGGCGTTAGGCGTCCCTGTAAGCGAAAGTTGCCGTATATATTTAGGTATTTGTATATGCTACGCCTTGCTATATGACATGCGGTATATGTGGGTTATATTGTCACACCATTCTATCACTAAAGTTGCTTCTACCTTAATTGTCTAATTCTTGACAAAGTTATTCCTTGGAATTTTAGGAATGACATCCCACAAACAAATGTCATGGAACAAAACACCGACAGCGCCTATCATTTATGTTAAATCTTCTCAGACTAAAATATGAAAAGGGCGAAACAATAACAGAAACCTGAAAATGATTTTTTTTTTGGGCGCAGCAGTGCACTACCTGCGGGATCGGCCCACGCAAGAAGCCGCGTTTTACCCCAAAGCTCGCCTTGGTGCATAGTGTTCGCCGCCAGTGTTTCCCGGTAAACATTACGGCTGCATAAGCTGCAGTTGCCGGGAAGCATCCGAAGCAGTCAAGAATCTTCGAATGCTATCGCATTCCACTCATATAAGGTTGCGGTCCCACTCCGGCGGCACGAGCCCCCCGTTTTCAGTACTTTTGGAGCAACCGTAGCGGCTCTTCTACTTAGGATATAAAGTTGTCGTATATACCCTAAAGAAGCTTAATTGTTGTAGATTCCAACTATATATAATTTAAAGAAATTGATTATTGCGATTTAGAAATAAATGTTCAAGAACAAGCATGAGATACATGTTTTTTTTTTCAAACTGTGTCTCAGTTTTTACCATATTTAGAAGAAACTACCGAATTTACTGCATTGCGGCTTACTTTGTAGCTTTAGGACATATTTATCTATTTTCTAGAAGCAGCTAAATAATGTTCAATTTTTTACTTTTAGGATAATTTGCGTTTGAACATTGCCAAATATCGCAATCTTCTGTTGTAAACAGCCCGGTAACTGCACGCTCATGGAAGCTAAATTTTGGATAAATTAGAGTTCGAAGAATTTCCATTTAGGACGCACAATTTCATTCATTGAACTTTATTAGTTTTCTCAATAATGCGACCAGAATTACGCAATTTTTAGAATTCTTGTTATACTTTTGCCCATTTTTGCGGGAAGGTAGTAGAGCTACGAGGGTGCGGTTTGCACCCTCGTGCGGTTGCACCCTCGCAAAATGAAATTTTGCGTCCTAAATGGAAATTCCTTGAGCTCTAATTTATCCAATATTTAGCTTCCTTAAACCTCTACTTGCCGGGCTGTTTACAATAGAAGATTGCGATATTTCGCAATCTTCAAAAGCAAATTATCCAAAAAGTAAAAATTGAACATTATTTTGCTGCGTCTAGGAAATAGATAAATATCTCCCAAAGCTACAGAGCAAGCCGCAATGCAGTAAATGCGGTGGTTTCTTCTAAATATGGTCAAAACTGAGACACGGTTCGAAAAAAATATGTATCTCATGCTTGTTCTTGAACATTCATTTCTAAATCACAGTAATCAATTTCTTTATATTATACATAGTGGGAATCTACAAGAAGTAAGCTTTTTATGGTATATACGACAACTTTATATCCTAAGTAGAAGAGCCGCCACGGTTGCTCCAAAAGCACGGAAAACGGGGGGCTCGTGCCACCGGAGTGGGACCGCCACCTTAAGCGTCCTACAAGTTTTCTTTCTTGTTTTTGATAGTTAAAACTTAATAACATTTCACTCAGCGTACATTACCTTTCCGAGCCGAATTCTGAAGAAAATGAAAGCTATGGGAAAAAGTCTCTCCAGGAAATGATAGCGAGAAAGAAAGAAAAGTAAGGCCGGCAGATTAACCAGCAAGAAGGTTCAGTTTTGCAGCCTGCACGGAGAAAGAGAAAATGGGTTAAAGAGATTGGGTGGGTGAAATATGAGTAGTGAAACGGAAATAGGCGCCCAAAGTTCTCGGATGCCACACGTTATTTTGCACAGAACAATTTTCTGCATAGATCACAGAACTCCATAGTACTTCTTTTTTTTTTTTTCGTGCAATGAAAGAACGTATGAAGCTGTCTAAAGAATTCAGTGCTCTTGCGCTGCCTGAAGAAAGTGCGGAAGGAATGCGAGGGAATAAAATGAACAGCGCAAGCGTCTTTGCGCAGGTAATGAGTGTTTCGCAATTTAGCATTGCGCAAAATAATACGAAGAATAGAGCTCATGGAGGAGGGAGGCACTATTCGTGCTTCCCTGTAGGGAGTGGGGCCATGGCAACGACATTCGGAAGCGCATTGCACTTCCCTCCTCCCCTTTACCCAACTCATTAAGGAAAGGAAAATGATATTAAGCAACTGGGAGGCCTCTTTTGTCGGTTGTGGATTTTAGTGCGAAGTAACCTTATGGGCCACATAGAAATTCAATTGACACTTCCACTTGAGGACAGTCGCACATCGTATACAGTGCGACTTACAGTAATTATTCTTATACAGTAATTAGCTGTGGTTGAAATTCGCATGTAGAAAATAATGAGGGAAAGGAAAAATGAAAGAGAACGAAAAACTAACTTGTCGCCCCGGGGGGCAACGAACCCACGATGTAATGCGAAGGTTGCAGATTCGGTCCCCACCAGCGACAAGTTATCTTTTCTTCCATTTTCACTTTCCCTTTTCCTCATTATTTTATAGATTTGAATTTGAACCACAGCTGATTACCTTATGCTTTCATTGGCTTCATTGCCTGTTGGATTTATGCGGTCGTGATTGCCAAAAATCTAGACCCTCGGCTTCCCTAATTCTGGTTTCTTAATAAGGGCATTTAAATAGCGCCTAAACTGATGACGCGCGTGCTTCGTGGTTTGCGGATATGACGCAAGTCCTAGCACCTCGCCTGCAACATTTTTCAGCGGGCCATGAGCACCAGCAATCGCCGCCTAATCTCGGGGGTCATGTATAGAAATAAAGAAATAGATAAATAAATAAATAAATAAATAATATAAATAAATAAATAAATAAATAAATAAATAAAACGGCGTTTTATTAAAATATTGTGGAAGAACAGTGTAACGACGCATACGATAAAAACCGGTTTGATGCTTAGAATTCATTCTAACTGGATATGCCTTGCCGACCCGTCGGCTACAATTCGCAAATGGCAATGTGGGACGTAAAGTAATCAGATAACACTTATTTAGTGGATTTTCTTTAACTATGGTCAATTGTTCATGTCAGTTTGTGGTTCAAGTATTGTCCACCCTTTTGAGCAATCCAGTTCACAGATTTGAGTAGTGCTATCTACCACTAGCGATTTTCGAAAAATGCTTCTGAATCGGGATTGCAAGCAAGACAGCATATTCGATCCGCATTAGAAGTATGACTCACACTATACGTGTGACTCCTGCTTCATCGAAGACAATATTGAACTCCTCCTGTGCTTTTGTTCTCGTTATGACGCCCAGTGCCACCCTCTGCAGACAGCAGTAAACCGACTAGACTCAAAAGGCGGTTCAAAACCTCGATTTTTGGACCAAGGACGTGCGCGTCACCGGCACAGAAAGCAACGAAGGATTCGTAACAGTATTCGAAGTCGACAGGATTCTGCGACCGTTTGTAGACTTGGTGCACTCATTCAAATGTGCGCCGTTGGTGCTCTTTCTCTCTCTGTCTTTCTTTTCCTCCCTATAACTCTCCCCTAGTGGAGGGTAGCCAACGTGACTCGCGTCCGGTTAACTTCCCTGTCTTTCATTACCACTCTCCCTCCCTGTATAGCATTAAACACCTTGTATATTTGTCTTCCTTTTCCTTTTCTTTAGTTTCTTCTATTTGCATTCCTGCCTTTGTACCGTCGCTATTGAAACGACTATGTCGCCCCTGCAAACATTGTTATTGAGCTGTGCTGGTATTTTTTACTCCGTCGTTAATGAAAATCTACATTGGTGAAAGCAGTTAACCTGCCCGAAGCCACTTGATTTCCTTCACTAGAGCTTACGTCTTGCACTTGGTATGGCGCCGCTGTTTTTATAAAGATTCCTACGAAGTTAATAAAACACCGGAATTTCTACGAAAGAAACGTATGCAATCTGCCTTTTCTCTCTCTCTCTCTTTGCCGCATTGCTGCAGGAGCTGTTTGGACATGACCGGATGTTGGGCGCCTCGATGCCGGTCTCGTTGCACTAGGCGCCATGTGGTCTTCTCGCTGGCCTCTTCGTGCCCTTCGCGGACACTCTGCAGGCGCCCTACCGATCACGTAGCTGGTCATCTCTGAAGAGCCGTTGCTTATCCAGAAGAGAAAAAAAAGAGAAGGGCAGGCCGGCGCCACACAGTCCTCGCGAAAGCAGCTGCTGCATCCATCCTACGACCATCCGGCCAAACGGTGAGTACCGTGCACGAATACGGCCGACACTGCATACGTAAAACGAGGAATGCGTGGGCGTATAGTACAAGCGCTCGGAGCATGGTGCTTGCTGCAGGAGTTCCCGGAATTTCGGCATATCTTGCTCCAGCGGCTTGTTTTCGTAAAGCCATATTTAGGAAAGCCAGGAAAAAAAATGAAAAGAAAAGTTACAAACGTAAAAAAAAAATCAACAAGGGATGACACGAGATCGGACGATCGCACAACTTCATGCGTCGTTGTGGTGTAGAAAGTTCATCGAAGTTCAAATTCCTAGCACGAAGGGCTCTCCTGTGCACACGTCACTTCTTTTTCGCACTCGAACACGTGGCTAGAATTCTTGTAAACAATTGGTCGGAGAAGCGAAGCTTGATTTTTTTTTCTAACCTCTTTAATTTTCGTCACTTCTCCATACATATTTGAAGGCATAATCAAGGATATGGGCTTTCAGAGGACTCGAAAATAAGACTATTTTGCTCATATGAAGAAACTTTGATTCAACTTTTATTGCAAAGAGCATTCGTACTTGCACAATGCTACAATGAATGCGCGTGCAACGAAAGCACGGTAACACTGCAGTGCAAGCACGCAGTGTTACAGCTACGGATTTATCTTAAGGATAATTTCACCATCACCATCATCATCAGCCTATATTTATGTTCACTGCAGGACGAAGGCCTCTCCCTGCGATCTCCAAGAACCCCTGTCTTGCGCTAGCTGATTCCCACCTGCGCCTGCAAACTTTCTAGCTTCATCACCCCACCTAGTTTTCTGCCGTCCTCGACTGGGATTCCCTTCTCTTGGTACCAATTCCGTAACTCTAGTGGCACACCAGTTATCCAGCCTACACTTTACATCGCCTGCCCAGCTCCATTTTTTCTCTTAATGCCTACTAGAAGATCGAGCCCCGTTCGCTCTCAGGCATGCTTTATACGCGCAAAGAGTGCGAAGTATGCGTTATTTTCACCAGCATCCTTTGCGAGAGGAAACGTTTATCTCATGGTATAACAGAAATCGGGCTCCTTGATATTACACAATGGTACCTCGTAGCGCGGAAACAGCAGACGAAACAGAAGAGAAACGGCATACACAAGCGACATAGCTCTAGTTTGTGCATGCCGTTTCCCTTCACTTTTGTCCTTTGTTTGCGCGCTCCGAAGTTATTCATGGTTAACTCCATCTTCAAGACATTTCATACTTCTTCAGTTTCCGTCTGCCGTAAGGCAAAAACAGGTGATAAGCAGTTAAATATGGAACAAAAGTTCACTCTCGCAAATGGTCGACATGCCAACACTTTCTGTCTTTCTTAGATTTTGCCACACATTGGAATCCTCTCACAGCCAAAATAGTTGGCTATCCTCAGTGAGTGTATACAGTTGGAAGAACATGAGCAGGGCGCCTGTACAATTGCCAGTCTTGCGTATGATATGTGACACTTTCTATAAAATGAAAGTACAGGCTCACACTGGCTCTCTCCAGCTGATTATCGAGCTGAGCATGTGACTCAATGAGTAGAAACGCTGGTTCAGAAAAAAAGAAAGGACACAAGGTGTATCGTCTGTAGCCACAAATGCGGCGGCCATGCCATGTTTAGCTAAATATATAACAACTTTTTTTCGCCTGGAAGTATCCCACGCATGATTAAGCTTTACGTCACTTCAGGCAGGCATTCAGGCCCCTTTTTAGCGAAGCTGCCTGGCACATTCATACGTTTTTATTCTTTGATGGCCAATAAAGCAATTTGTGAACAGTGCACGCTTTAGAGCAAATATTTGGCATTGTCGTCTGCGCGAAACAAGAAGCTCTGCACGCAGGTAGAGATTAGCACAGGTGTAGCGCAACCTAACTCCCGTCTGCATGTAGGAACGCCGTTTAGTAGACTAAGATATTCCAGGAACGCGACTCTGAACTCAACTCAGCCGTGTCGAACATGTAAGCTTCTTTAAACTAAAACCAGGTGCGGGCGTTATCGTTTTAGTAGGCGTAACAAGAAAAGAAGTAAAGGAAAGTGCGGGAGAAGGCAAACATGGATTTTACCGGCAAAGGGGACGCCGTGCCGGCGCGACTGCCAGGGCATCGGGCGTCACAGATGCACCGATACATGCAGCTGCACCCCCCCCCCCCCCCCCCACACACACACACACACACGTCGATGTCGTGGTATGCGCCGACTTCGTCAATTTTCTCGAGACTGGCGGCGCGCCGACGCCGGCGGCCGGCCGTACGTCGCTACGGTCGATGGAACGCAATTTGCTTAATGCCGTGACGTCAAATAGCGTCGCAAGACGATGGTGATTTAAGTATTGAGTCGGCAAACGCCTGGGTATTTCTTTTTTTTTTTGGCTCACTGAGGACATGCCAAATGTGGCGCACCCATCGCGATTCAAAGCTATAGGGTGCAAGAGAAACGATGGACTGTCAAACGAAATATTTGTAAGGTACATGTTGTGTTTCCATTCCAACTATCGGACTAAAAAAAAAGAAGAGGCATTTCCGTGGACAAAAATAAACATAGAAAATAATAAGCAGAGGTTTAGCACAGGGAAATGCGCGTTGCTCAGGCTAGAATGCGCGGTACACGAGTCAACAAAGTAAACGAAAGGCTCGGATAAGCAGTTCGGTTGATTCGTGCAATTAAATACGAAGTGCAGAGTTTGGCGTTTCGTGAAACGGAGGGTTGCCGTTGATTTCGAGCACTCGGTGTAGCTGAAGGGGCACCTAAATTTACGTACACAACCGTTTTCGCAATTCTCCCTCATCCAAATGCCACCGCTACGGCAGGAGAATCGAACCCTCGACATTGTACTCAGTATCACAACAAATACCCACTCAACCACCCTTGTGGATATACGTAATTTGTTACTGATTGCTGTGAATTGCACCTAAGCGACCCCCTGGGCATGGAAGCAACGACTCCAATAAAGCATAGCCGATCCAACCAAGTAAACCCTTGAGAACATAAGCAAACTGTGCAAGTTGGGAGTTTATGGTTGCACGAGTAGCGCTGAACTGACGCGGGACGAAAGAAAAATAAAATACGACGGACACAGCGCTGAGCGCAGCACTTTTAACGCGAGAGCGTTAAGGGCCCCGTGTCGCATGAAATTCCGGCGTCAGCGTCGGTGTCGGAGCCGGAGAAAATAATCCCGAACCACCCCTACCACGTAGGCCCTCCGCGTGGATCAGTGGCGCTGGTGAACTAATTGAATCTATCAAACTAAAATACGTCAGAAAAATTGCGAAGTACGACTTACCCATAACCTACAGGCATGGTTGCACCGGATTGTAATTTGAATATACGAGAAAACTTAATTCTGTTACGAGAAAACTCAAGCACAAACCCCTTTTCCAGCATTTCTAGCATTCATACAGCGGCGCGCCCAGGTATGTTACTTGCGGAAACACCATCCAGATGGCGCTCGCCTCCTCGCCAGCGTAAAACGGCCGCGGCGCGCCGGGTCGAAGGTGGAGAAAAAAAGAAAACTAGAGTTGCCGAAAAGCCTGACATGCATTCAGGGTTCTTTGAATGCTATCGCGTTCCACTCTTAAAAGCGAAGCTTAAGCGTCCTCGAAATTTTTTTCCCGTCGTATTGTGTATTTCTTTCGTCCCATGTCAGTTTAGGGGTATACCCCTCAAACAATGAAATAAACCCACTGGCGTTTCCGCGCCTGTTTGTTGTCTTCAAGGTACCGCGTGACCGAAGAATTTCCAAAGCAATGTGAGTGGAAAAAAATAGTTACCATATAGTAGAAGTGTCGTAGATTTGTAATACCTGTTTCACATTCGCGATGCGTCCTTTAATACAGCTCAACCTGATTTTGCAACATCTATATCTACCTAGAAGCATGTAAAGATTTCGAATATGTAAAGATAGCATAGTATTTATAGGTCGTGTTCCGGCTTACCGATGCGGCAAATCAGGCAACGTTTCACGCATGGCTGAGTGCGTAAAGCCGAAGTATCATGTGCGCCCCAACTTTTCCGCCCTTCTTGCGCAAACCCTATAGCGCATAATCCACTTGTGGTAATCTGGAAATACGCACCGCGCCTGGCAACGGAAGAAAACTGGGGAACTTTGAACGCATTTACGATGTGCGCTGCTGCTACAGAGTTGAAGTTTTGGCCTTCTGTCAAAACTTTGGATATGCGGAGCCTATCTGAAAAGCGTTTTTCGTGCCCTAGTTTTTACGCTCCTCAATGCATGTCTGCTCTTGGTCAGCTCTGCATTTTTATTTGTTACTGCGACATCAGTTACATCTACCACAGACCCGAAGGCAGTCCAGCTTCACGGTGGCTTTTCAAATCTGTAATTAGTGCAGACTCTTGCCTTACGAGCACGAAAGACCAATGTTTGTTTAAATGCTATGGCTAAACGTCAAGAGCCGGCAAGTACGTACAAATGTCTATGTGCGTGGATAAAGTAACCGTCTCCCCTGTGATAATAGCCAATGTCCTTCCTATGAACACGGCGATGAATATGTAACATAATGTTGTGGGTTGCCATGTTGGCTGCATGTGTTCCAATACTTGCCGGAGACGGCTAAATAGACAGCTACGCGGACAGCGACCATATTAAGTCCCGTTCCAATTCTGACGAAGCCGGCAACAGAGACCGCTTCGCGAATGCGACATCGGAGTCAAGAACGTCGCAGTCTACTCTGCTGCCCAAGCAAGATGGCGGCTGAGTAGAAGTCTTGGAAACTTGACACGAAGGTTTCCTGCTCACAGGAGAACGTATTCACGCTTTTTAATCCACCTGATGTAAGCGAAATTGTGTTTTTCATACATTAGAACACGCAAAGTGTTAAATAAAGCGATAATTTGCGGTTTCTATGTGGTTCCAGTCTACACAATGTGGTTTCATGTGGGAGACGGTTTTAGATGCACTGCATTGGCTGGGCTCGAAGCAGTCTTCTTAGCTGTCAGTGTAGACTGTCTCCAATACTGCGCAGAATTTCCATTGATGCTGAATCCTAAATTTTCATGTCATATGGAAACTGAGCACTGCTCGATATGGGAAACGACGACGCTCTCCGATGTCGCGCGGATTGGTTTTCCATCTTGTATGCTTTGTAAACCAGTGGCCGCAATTTAAATATCCTGCAAATATATTTTAAACCTTTTCCCCCGTAACAATATTGCGGTAATCGAAACGCAACTCACGGTTGCTCTTCGTCATCCGTGACGACACAATGGTCTCGATGAAATTACTGTTACTTTTCTCGAAAGCTGACGGAGAAAATACAATTGAACTGATTCCATACAATTCTGTGCGCATCTGTCTTTCTTTTAGGCATGGAAATTACGTGATCGCCTCCGAGTTAGTAAAAAAAGAAAGAAAAAAGGTAAAGGTCAAGTGCAATGTGCTATACAATGTGTATACGAAGGTACAGAAGCTTTTGATAAAGAACACTCACAAAGCTCGAAGTGAAAAATATTAAAAATAGGTATGGTTATCCATGTACTACTGCACTCGAGCACTAAGATTATCGGTTCTTTCACGCAAATGAAAAACCGAAAGAAACTATACTGTATATATTTGAGCATGAGTATATGTTGGGCGACGGAAGATGTGTTGCCGATGCAACAGAACGTATGCCCGTTGCGTTTGGACTCATTCCAGTTTAGTTGTAGCCGATGTGAATTGCGATCATTCACCCAATACATCCAATAGCTGAAAAACACGTGGCAAGAACTTTATGAGAGCCTGCAATGAGGCGATGTAAACGAGCGTCTTTTCTGTGCCTCAAAGTGTTGACGTCTATACGTCGGGCGTGATTTCAATTTATGGCACGCCTCATTTTAGCGTATACTAGTACGCGCCTGAATTGCTTATAAGTTGGTAGCGCCATTCTCACACGCTTACTTGCCTTCCGTGCATTGTCTCTGTCAGGGAAATCATTTTCACATTCAGGGGGTAAGACTTCCAAAGCCATACTGGCTCATAAAGATTTCTACGATTGCTTGTTCAGCATGGGTAAAACAACAAAACCAAATTATATGACCGAAAGCAAATTATAGGATCACATACCTCCAATGGCAATCGAAAAAGAAAACAGTACAGGTTTTATGTATATTTTTTTCGGAAATTAATTTTGTCATGGCTACGCCGCTCGGGTTATTAGTCAACGACGAATGCCTCATGAAGCCCATTTATTTGTCAACGAATGCTCATGGAAATATTCTCCATGTAAAAGATTGTGAAGTATACTCCACAGAAACTGTCACGCCACATCAGTGTCACGCTCGCGAGAAGCTCGTCACGAATATCCCACTACGAAGCAGGAGAGTCACCCATACAGTGATCGAAGAATGCCTGTTGTGGAACGCCGCCATATTTATAACTGCTTAGGTAAAACACGTCGTGCCGGCCGCCGAGCTAGGGTGTAATGTTACAGCGATAAGTGAATTTGCATCCACCATAGCGTGTGACGGGTTGTGTTTGCAGCCAAGAAGAGACCAAATCAAAAAGTAAATTGTGCCCTTGAATGCTTGGAGTTTGCGTAGAAAGTAATCATAATAAATAAGAAGAGGTATAATGTGATGTGCTTGGGGTGTCTATGGTCGAAGTTACTCAAATGTAGTACGGGGATTTATAGCCCTACTTCTGCTTATGAGAGCAAAGCCCCGTGTTTAATCATACTGCGCCTAATCGCTATCACGGAGACGCTGTAAAGTGTTTTCGAGTCCCTGGACAACTAGTGAGATAATATGCTTAGTGCCGAAGCATCAGGCATAGCAAGCCACATTCTCCAATTTGTGTTTTATGCTTCAAACGGTTGCACCTTGCGATATGGGGAAAATGTTTAAAGTTTCACCGATAGAATCTTTCCGACACCTGTTTGCAAATTTGGACATGGTTCGTGACGAAGTGGCTCGCATATTTTAGTGCCACTTAGAAGATATGGCTTATTGGCGGCCTGAGGATGCCGTTTAATATGAACTCGCCGTCCGAGAGTTTGCAGCGGTGAAAATTTATCTGAAAGACTTAATATCTGAAGCTGAAAGTCAGCGAGTAAAAGGAGAGTCATCGAATGTTAATTAGCGTAATGACCGGCTGGAAGCAGTGTGTACAGGAAAGGGTGTTGGGCTAAAAAAAGTGCTTGGTGGTGCGTGATTTTAGAGTGCGCGAGCTCGGCGAGCTGTAAGGTGTTCGCGCCTGTATGCATAGCAACGACCATGATCGTGTCTGAGGCTAATCCGTCCGTATGAAGGTAATAGCAGCCCCTGACACTAAGCTCTTTTATGGAGTGGGCTTATGGCAGACGTAGCCTTCGTGAATATCTCAGAAGCACGTGTGACCGACAAGAGGTGGTGTGCGATGTCACACGAACCAGCACGTTACTGCACATAGAACCCTACCAAAGAGCAAACTCCAGATGAGAAAAATGTCGACTGAAAGAGAAATATTCGCATTTCATTACTAGCGTGAATCCCTCAAGAAGTTTCTTCCACACAAATAGCAGCAGTGCATAAAAATCGCCAGCATTCTTAGGCGTCATGACTTCTTTGCCTTATTGCAAAGTATGAATGGCAGCGAAAAAGCGAAGCTCATACTACTGGGCTC
This sequence comes from Dermacentor silvarum, assembly GCF_013339745.2. Classification (NCBI taxonomy): domain Eukaryota; kingdom Metazoa; phylum Arthropoda; class Arachnida; order Ixodida; family Ixodidae; genus Dermacentor; species Dermacentor silvarum. Next base: position 128,293,809 of record NC_051155.1, read on the forward strand.
TGCAGTCACAAGATGGTTCCAAATGGTTCCAGTGGTTCACCGGTACCCGGTGATATATGTAACCATGTACTTAATTCTGTATTCTGTAACAACTTTCTCATATTTACTGGTCATGTGCTTCCAACTCTTGAGTGTTGCAATTACCCAGCTATGAATTCTACAATCATTGAACCTCTTGCGGTCGAACATTTAATTAAAGGCCTCGAGTTGTCATCAAGTCCTGGTGCTGATTTGATTACCTCAAAATTTCTGAAAAATACTTTTGTATATTCATCTGTTTAACCCCCAATAATTTTTAGCAATCTTTAGACACGTATCAGCTCCCTGCAGATTGGAAGGTCGGGAGGGTAGTCTTACTTCGCAAGTCCGGCGGCGAGAATTCGGCCCTCAACTACCACCCCATTTCCCCCACCAGCATTCCTTGTAAGGTCCTTGAGCATATTTTGTACTCACATTAAGCAAAGCACTTAGACAATAATTCATTTTTCACTAAAGCACAACATAGTTTCTGAAGAAACTTGTCCTGTGAAACTCAACTTCTTTCCTTTACGCGCAGCATTCATCTTATACTTGACAAAGGTTCACTCGCAGACTGTGTTTTCTTTGACTTCGGCAAGGCCTTCGACAAAGTATGTCGTAAATTTATTATATTTAAACTTAGCAAACTTAGTCTCGATCGTAACCTGCTTGCATGACTTGAATATTTTCTCCTTGATCAGTCACAGTGCGTTGCGTCAAATATTCATATGTCCCCATTTAACCCCGTAGACTGTTGTGCCCCAAGGATCAGTTCTAGGCCCTCTTCTTTTCTTAATTTACATTAACGATTTACCCGATGATGTGTCTTCTAACTTTTACCTTTTCGCAGATGACTGAGTTATCTGTGAAATCTCAGACAATTCTGATAACAAGTTCCTAAAGACGACAATAATGCTATCTGTAACTGGTGTGACGTATGGTTAATGCAACTTAACGTAACTAAATGTAAATGTATGCTTGTAACTCGCAGAAATATTCCTCCGCCGAACTATTTCCTTAATGATACTCCCCTAGAAGCCGTAACCTCCTGTAAATACCTAGGCGTCCACATAACCTCGACACTTTCCTGGTCGTTACACATCGATAAGGTAATCAACAGTACTAACCGCCTGTTAGGTTATATTCGCCGAAATTTTTCTTCTGCTACTATATCTATAAAGTTAATCTTATACAAAACGCTTCTTAGGAGTAATATGGAGTACGCCTCATCCATCTCGGACCCGCACCTTGAAACCCTTATTCAACGATTTGAACTTATCGAAAACAATGCCGCGCGTTTCATTTATAGCAATTATAGTCGCACATCAAGCGTAACTTCCATGAAAAACGCCTTGCTACTTCCTCTGCTCTCAGCCCGACGTAAGTCCTTTCGCCTTGCTTTATTTCATAAATTATATTTCCACAATTCCTACCTGCGCGATAACATTATATCATCTCGTATACCTACATTTCCTCTCGCATTGATCACAGCCATAAGGTTGGAATAATTTATTGCCACACCAGAACCTGTCACGCATCAGTTATTCCCAGGACCTCTCAGAATGGAACCACCTTCCCTGCGCAGTTGTTGCATTAAGGACAGCTCAAAGTTTTGTTCGGCCATATCTGACATCATCGCTCCCTGATACAATTACCTAATCAATTTTGCTGTAATAACTAAACAAATTTTTCTGCTTTGTTACTTACTTGTGTATGTTTTTTTTTGCCCACTCCCCTCTGTAATACCTGGGTCTTGAGGGTACAGTAAAGTAAAAATAAATATTTGAATGAGCTTACGCTTTGAGCCAAACAAACAGTGTAAAGCAAGTGTGCGAGCAAGGTGTGTTAAGCTTTCATATTACGAGCACGTGCACAAACGCCTCCGCTACAGTCCTGTGGCCGTGACGATGGCCATGCGAGTCCTATCGTAGGCTTGTTCTATGTCTTGGTTTTGTGCACGCCTCTCCGCTCCTGAAGCTGGAACGGAATTATGCATGTGTCAAATGATATCTATAAGATTTTTTTGTTTACCAGACACAAAACACATTTCACTGTGTTCAGAAATGAGAAAATATTTAGTATTTCATTCGATGTTCGCAGGTTGTTTTGTGCGGGCTCTATTCAATTCAGAAATTAAGTTTTTCGAACACCCCTAATAATTATATAATACTGATGTTTTGTGATACCAGCGGGACATAATGGCATAATCATGAATCCAATGTTATAGTTATGAGTCATTGTTTCCGTCAAACAGTAAGCAAAAAAAAGAAATAAAAATAAAATCAAGGCAATGATTTGCGTAAGCGCTTGGACACGTGAACCACCTTGATTCCGGAGTTTACCGTTGACGTTTCTGACAGAAGTATTGAGTAGCAGCGTCTGACGTGCTACCGGCGTGACATCTCTTACAAGTTATATTCTTGAGATGTTTCATTTATTGCTTTAAATGCACCAAAACCTCCAGCAACACCACTTTTAAGAAAGAAAAAAAGAGACGTTTCAGAGCAAGCAGCTCCATTCTAAGTGGCGGGGGTTGCCAATAAAGGAGACGAGAGAGAGAGAGAGAGTGTGTGTGTGTGTGTGTGTGTGTGTGTGCGTGCGTGCGCGTGCATGCATCGGCTGTTTTTACGAGTGCTTACTAGAGTGTTTTAGTTGAGTCATTACGATTCGTGGCGCTCAGACTGGCATATGCTAGCAATTTCCACACAACCGCTTAGCGGGAACGCTAGTTCGCTTCGCCACAAAGCTATTGCCGGCAGCGGAACGAAGATAAATTCTCTCGCTCTGCTTACAAAGCCGATCGATCGGAGCGTGAAAGCGCACCTACTTGCCTTCTTCGTGCTCTTGCAGCCCAGTTGACCACGCGTCGCTGGCGCCTCGGAAAAATGCGCTTATCAAATGCGAAATCTACGCAATTTCCTGCAGTGTCTCAGTGCGTGAAATCTGAGCGCAGGTGGCACTGAACTAAAGCTGTCTACTGTCTGCCTGAGTAACAGCGCAACATTAGCTGCGTTTACATAAATGGGACAGTGGCGCATTTCTAGCGCACCACATTCATGTAAACAGCGGTTATTCGCTAGAAAGGCGCATCGCATTTATGCGCTAGGCGAGGGTAGATTTACGGGCGGGAGTCGACTCACGCACGTGGCCCTACGTTCTCGGGAGAGTTAATGCGCTACATCTAAACGGCGTCGCGTCGCCTTTCCCACATGTGATTGGAAATGCGATGCGCTACTGTCGCATTCATGTAAACGCGGTTATTACTGCGCACACTGTGCGAATGATGCATAGAACTGATGGGAAGCAGAGGAGAGGTGTGGAGATATAGTGCAGGCATACCATATGGTTCAATTCCGCGCCACGTGGCAGTCCTATGCTAGAAGAATTGCATCACTTACAGAATTTCGACAACCGTTCAGTGTGGTACAAAAGTATACGTCCACAATAGCGGCAAAAATGCGTGCGACATGCCGCAGGCGGCAGGACGTACCAGCACTGACATGTCCACACTTGCAGGCGTTTTTGCCGCCGCGGCAAGCAATTGATTCGCTGTCAGAGTTCATCTGACAGCGACGCTGATCAGCGATGCTGAAAGAGGGGAGCTATATTTCCTTGCATCGATCGCCCATGTGAATGAATGGGCTGCTCTCTATTGGGCTCCTCGATCGGCAGTGAGCGGCATACCGCGAAAAATAGCGTCGAGACCCATTCGCTCGGCGGCAGGAAAAGGTTGTCGCTCGCGCGTTTTCGCAGCCTGCATTTTACCGCATGCGGTAAGCCGCACGCGCTTTTCGCGTTAGTGTGAACGTACCCTCATGCGCTCAAACTGAAAGTAAGCAGCCTGCAGGCCAGGCAGCGGAATATCCACTCTTGATGAGCGTCAGAGAATAATCTTCAGTACCATAGCCTGATTGGTTACCTACTGCGAAAAAAACTCGTCACAGCTTTCCAATTAGGCCGGCCGAGGGAGACCCACTGCATCCGCGAAGGAATTAATTACTTCCATCCGTCTGATTCTCTGCCTCCATCAGACTGAGTATCGGGCGTATCATTTCTGGCCTATAAGTTCCATTCATTGTTAATTATTTGCGTGAGGCTACCTAAATAAGTTACTCAAAAAGATGGGGAACATTATCCCTTCAGCGTTTTTCATTTCTTATTAACGTCACATAGTTGTCGAGTACGCTAAGAAGGCCGTTACTGCAGCTACAGCCTGGAAAATAACGTGATAGTACTGGCGAATAAACATTATTGAGAATGTACGACTCTTGCTTCCAAGGCTGTTGGATGCCTTCCAGTTGCGGTCTTGCGACGGTTCAGCCATGCTGGTTTCATTAACCTTAAAAAAATACCAGCAACCGACCAACTAAATGTAATACGTTGCAACTGGTGTGATGTCACAAAAATTGTAATATGAACGTGCATTTAAATGTATTTGATATGCCGGATATACAACTAAGTCACCCCACACTTTACTGCATGCAGATTATATGCCCCAGTTGCAGTCTGCCTGTTTTCGCGGTACTTTATGCTCTACAAAAGTTTTATGCGCAGATTCACTCGTCTACGTGCACTAACCTTTAAAACAAAGTGCCAACAGGCCTGTTGGTGCTTCAGCTGTTTTTCTTCGTCTTGCTAGACGAAGAGATGTGGCAGACGGTCTTTGTCCGCTGGCGCTTTTTACTTGCAAATTACACTTAACATTTTGCTGGTTCGTGAAGCCGCTTGTATAAAGAGCCGTGTTTGTCAGATGTGCCTCCCAGATATGGGCTTAGCTAGCTACCGGTAGGAAGTTATACCTAATGTTTTCATCATTTGATGCGATCTTGTCTCTAGCTTGCAATCTCTCTTATGTCTAATCAAGCAAAAAGAAATAAATAGCAAAGAGGCAGCCAAGAATGGAAAGGTGTCCACATGTATAAACATGCAGTTTCGCTTTTGGTGAGTTCATATGAAAGCGTACCAAACTCACCATATTTTAACCTTTTACCGTCCAGCAAGAGTCGCGGATGCGACCGATCCGATCAGCAGAATACACCAGGTGTTTCTTTTAGGGGCGAAGCTCCTTATAGCGGCACCCGTTCCGTCCCCGTCGTAGTAGTAGTAGTAGTAGTGTGTAACCAGTCTGAGAAAAATGAGAAAAAAATTCCCAAGTTGTGTCCGTAGCGCGGAATCGAACCAGGGACCCCTCGCTTTCGAGCGCGCGGCGTTAGCCCACTACGCCACGAAGAGGACATCGACAAACGCACCACGATGGCTATAAATACCCAACATTAACGAAAGGCCGCGTTTCTAGCGCGTTTCTAACGCGTTTGTGCTAGCGCGTTACGGCCCGTGTAAGAAGCTGGTGTAAGACGCTGTGGCCTCTCCACCTTACCTTCAACGCGTTTCGAACACGCTGCCCAAAGCGGTGGCAAGTCAAGTTCAAGTCGAGGAGCGTTTATGAATACGGGGGGTATACTCTCTCAGCAGTCATGTGATGGCGTCGGCAAACGCGATGCACGTTCCGGCATGTGTAAATGGCTGCGTAAGACGCTGTGGCCGCTCCCCCTTACTAGAGAGTACTGCACGTTTCTAACGCGTTTGTGCTAGCGTCCCCTTAAGCGGGAGATCCGATGATTCCCTCCGGAGCTTCGCCCACTCATCATCATTCACCTCGTGGATCTGCTGTCATTTTTTTTAGCTTTAACGGAATTTTCTTAAACCCCCTGTTGGATGAGCACAAATCTACTGATGAAGCTGGATTACTCAAATCGAAGAACAGTAACTCTACAAGAAATCAAAATTAATAGTACATAAATTAGCAATATTTCATAAATGAAGTGCGAGTTAGTTACTTTAGAGCACATATCACAATTTACAAACTGAAGCCAGTGATTTCACAAAGCACATTAACTAGGAACAAATTTTGAAGCTAACACCAGGTTTGAGGTTAGCGCTGTTAAACTTGAGGTAATAGCGCACTGTTGTCCCACTCAGGTACTTTTCAACAAAAAACCTTTATGCATTGAAGCTCAAAAATTCCTGAAATACCAAATTAAGTTTTTCGCACATTTTGGATACGCATATGTGGGAACTGGTGTGAACTTCCAAATTCGCTTGAAATGTATAAGATTTGCGAAACCACCCGCTACAATTGGTAAATTTCAATATGTACCGTAAAGTAATTAGCTTAGAAATTATTAAGCAAGGTGTGATTATTAGCGATTCTTCGTTTCAACTTCTCGTGAATATAATTTCCGCACATAGAGTAATCCATCTCAAGTAGTTGAACAGTGTGGCATGCCGTGGGCAATATTTTTGAATTCTCTTAACGATTAGAGATACACACTATATTTAAATGATGCCTCGATTCTTACTTGGAAAAGCAGACAAGGGGAAGACAGATTCGAAATAATTCGCTGAGTGCATCACAGGTACCATCAAATGCTGCACCGCAACAAAGTTGCGGTATATGGCTCCCGATATATACAGCAACTCTACACTGCAACAGACGAGAAACCAGGTCATATATGTGCCTTCCAAGAGCTAGTTCGTTATTTTCCACCAGATTCATAGCCAACAGCAAGTACATCAGCGGCACCTTGCGTGAAAGAGACATGAACTTCCTTTCCCCAAGTGATTTCCATCGAGTATTTACTGCAGCCTTGAGTTTTTTTTTTTTTCAATATTGTTACCAAGCCCCGCTCGAGACGAAGCTGAGGTAAGTACGGAAGACGACGACGCTCTCTGATGTCACCCGGATTGGTCTTCCATTTTGTGTGCTTTGTATGCCAGTGGCCGCATTGTATATACCCTGTAAATATATTTCAAACATCTTTCCCCGTAACATTATGAATGTATGCCAAATTCGCCAAATTTTATCTTTTTACAGTGTGCCAACACAAGATTAGACATGCAATTTTGCTTTCGGTGACTTCAATATGAAAGCATACCGAACTCACCATATTTTACTCTTCCACCATGTACGATGACATGTTTACACGTTTATGTGTTTAGCCTTTAGTTTGTGCAACATGAATGCATACCAAATTCGCCAACTTTTATTCTTTTGCAGTGCACCAACACATGTGTAAACATGCAGTTTCGCTTTTGGTGAGTTCATATGAAAGCGTACCAAACTCACCATATTTTAACCTTTTACCTTTTTTAACTGTATAAAGCTAACTTGGGGTGGCATTGCGCGGGCAGGGACCTTTCATGGTTGACACGGTGATGCGCACCTCAGCTCTGACAAGCTCCGTTTTGGGGCACCCTGGAATAGTGTTGTCTTCCTGGGGCTCGTTAAGAAGCATGCGAAACGTCTTTTTGCGTTCCGCCAACATGAACATACCGCTGTTTTCACCCGGCATGGAATTCGTGACATTGTGTTCAGCAGCCAAACACCACAGACGCAGATGCTGCACTGGCTACCGGTCTATTTGGCAATGCCTGAGCAACCGGTACAGCACGACGCATAACCGAAAGGGATGTATGACGACGAAACATAGTGTAAGTGAAATAAATTCCGGGATTTCAGGTGCCAAAACCACGAACTGCTCATGAGGTACGCCGAATTTGGAGACTCCGGAGTAATTTTGACCGCCTGCTGTTAGTTTATGTACACCTAAATGTAAGTACACCAACATTTCATTCCTCATTTCACCCCCGTCGGAATGCGCCCGCGGTGACCGTAATCGAACCCTCGACCTCAGCAGCGCAACCTCGACCTTGAGCGCACTAGCGTAACGTCATAGCCACTGGGCTGCCTTGGCGAGCAAACGAAGTCTCAGGCCTGCAAATATGCACCGGATGTTTAGGCCTAAGGAGACACTAAAAATATATGCAAAATGAATCTAGGGTTCTAGCTTACAATAATAAAAACTGGCCTGCTGATATTCACAGATAGCAGTGACTTGTTGCTTTAGAAAAGGACATAAATAATGAACATAACAAAAAAAAGGACTTAAAATCACGCTGCCTTAATTGAACCGCTTATCGTTACCCATGTGGCATGCCGAATTTTGGCAAAAAAGCCGCTAATTTCTGTACATGATTCACTTATAACGAAGGACCAGGTTGCATTAACATATTGAAAGATCAACATATGAAGTAGAAGGGCCTTGTCTGTCTACTCACTTCGTTCCGTCCTACCACTGTTTGTTCCCGTCCTAATCAACATATGAACATTTATTGTATTGTTTCTCCAGGAAAAATAAAGGTAAATAGTTTACGTTAATTACCTTAAACAGGCCCTACAACGCGCCCGACAAAGCTTTCTCGGTAACCCCAATAGTATACGACCAGCGCGGTGCGGTGGTACTATCGGACGTGACGTTGATCGGCCGCACTATGTAAAGCGTTGAATAAAAAAATGGAATGTGCAATTTAGGTTTGCGCGTTTTTGCCAGTACTGCGGAATACCTACGACAATGCCTGTTACAGCTCTAATAATTATCGCCTAGTTACGACAGCCACGCGGAAGATGTAACCAAAGAAGTTTTAAAAATTTCTTGGTCGTATCCATAGAAACGACACAATCAACAAACTCAGCAGCTTCAGCAACCGTGATGTAAAAACTTCCGTTATGTATCATGGATTCGCTGGTGCTATTAGGCGCCAGAGTTGTGGATTCATAGCAACGAAAATTTGAGTCGAAAGTAACACTCATTTTGCCCGTATTACGAAGTTTCTGCGTTACGTAGCATCTGTACAGCATTACTGTCGGGTCACAGGCGCGGTTCAGTCACGCGTCATAACAATCGGGAACGAATCAGGCTATACCCTGCAGCCGTGGGGGGAACAAACAACTTCTTCGTCTTTCCTTCCTGTCCTGGCGGTGCCTCTCAGCCATCTCCCGGTCTATTTACCCAGCGCTTGTCGTGAAGGGGCTTGAGTTCTCTCAGGAGGATTTGCTGGTTGTTTACGCTCCTTAGGCGCGCGCGTGTCCTTGGCTGCCGATTATTCTTAGTCGCCTTGATCGCCGCATGCCTTGGCTGTCCATTTCTCTTTTGTGTCGGCTTTGGGTTTGCGGAAGCAAGCAATTCGCGCCCGTGCAATTCATTATCGCGAAGTGGCCTGCTGCCCGCAAGCGTGCGATCGTTCAGACATCGACGTGTCAAGGCCCGCACATACTAGGATTTCTCGTGGTGTGTGTTAGGCAAGAAACAGACAGAACGCGACATATCCGCTGCTCAATGAGACAGAAATAGATTCCTCGCGTTTCGTCAGACTGCTGAAGTATTTGTTTTTAACGCGATAGCGTTTAGGGCCCCGTGTCGCAGAAAATCCGGCGTCGGCGTCGGCAGTGCCGCCCGCGGCCGAGAACATCATCCCCAACCACGCAGGCCCTCCAAATATATTTAGGTACAAGTATATGCCACGCCTCCTTATATGGCACGCTGGTATATGCGGGGTATATTGCCACACCATTCTATCATGAATGCTGTTCATACCTTGTCTTGCATTCTTGGCAAAGCTATTCCTCCGAATTTTGAGAATGACAATCCACAAACAAATGTCACGAAAGAAAATACCCACAACTCACGCCTTTTATGTTAAATCGTCTCAAACTGAAATATTCAAAGCGCGAAACAACGACAGAAATCTGAAAATGATGTAATGTTTTTGGCACGGATATGCACAACCTCCGGGATCGGCCCACGCAAGAGGCTGCGTTTCTACTAGAAAGCTCGCCTTCGTGCATAGCGTTCACCGCCAGCGTTTTCCAGTAAACGTTACAGCTGCATAAGCTGCAGTTGCCGGGAAGCGTGAGAAGCAGTCGTGTATCTTTGAATGCCATCGCGTTCTACTCTTAAAAGTGAAGCTTAAGCGTCCTCCAATTTTTACTACTACTACTACTACTACTACTAATAATAATAATAATTATTATTATTAATATTATTTTAATCTAAGCTAATTATATCGAAGCCAATTGAGGCTTAGGTGGCCTGTTTCTGTTGCTCTGTATTTTTTGTGAATAAACATTATTATTATTATTATTATTATTATTATTATTATTATTATTATTATTATTATTATTATTATTATTATTATTATTATTATTATTAAGAATTGGAGGACGCTTAAGTATAGCTTTTAAGAGTGGAACGCCTGCCTTCTGATGTACGAATATTGGAAGATTGCAACAATAAATATTATTGTTATTATTAATATTACTTTTGCCTACGTTGAAGAAAAAAGACCTGAGGAGAATAATTTGCAGTTTTCGATCTAGTAAACAACCAGGTATAGATGGGGTGGCTCTTGCCACACTAAGAAGAAATTTTGACACATTAGCAGACATACTGCTTTTTATGAATAATGGTTTTATAAACACCGCATCCATTCCACAGACATTAAAAACCGCAATTGTTGAGCCGCTGTATAAAACTGGGAAAAAAGATGATGTGTAAAATTATAGGCCTATATCCATTTTGCCTATACTCTCCCAAATACTGGAAAAGTTTCTGTTGATTGTATGATTTCCTTCTAAAGAAATTTTCTGTACTAACACCAAGACAGTTTGGATTTATTGCTGAGCGAAGTACTATGACACTGTTAGAAGAGTTTACCGATGAATTATGTTCTGCTCTAGATAAGAACCTGTATAATTGTGCTTTGTTTTGGTTTTAGCAAAAGCGTTTGAAACTGTTAACCATGACATTTTATTGGAAAAGTTGTTTCGTTTGAGTTTGAGGGGACCTTTTTTTGATCTTCTCTATAATTATCTGCATGACAGGTCACAGGTAGTCATGGGTAGTAAAGAAATTGTTAGCAATAGGAAACTATATTACAGCTGGTGTTCCCCAAGAATCGTGTTGTCCCTGCTGTTATTCAATTTATTTATGAAAACACTTTCCCTCGATAATCAGAAAAGCTACGGTGTATCATTATGCAGATGATAAGGTCCTACTCACACGCCACATACGTTATGAGGAAGCTATTAACACTCTACAGAATGCAGTTCATAAGGCCTTGCAATGATTCGAAGAAAATTGTGCATTTATCAATGCCAAGAAAAGCAAATTCATGTGCTTTCGAAGTGCATTAAAAACTGCAAAACATAAACTTACCAATATTTTTACATGATGAACAATGCAATTCATGTAAATGTACTGCTATAGAATATGTGGAGACATTCAAATACCGGAGTATAACGTTCCACAGCGGCGTGTCCTGGCAATATCATATGGTTGTTATGTGGTAAACTAAGGAGTGTTGCATATCTATATACTCTTTAACATAATAGGGTTTAGTACCTGTACCAATCAAGAAAATGAGTAGTTCACGCACTAGCATACAGTGTGCTGAGGTATGGCATAACAATTTTCGCCGTTTGTTCAGAGAGCTGGAAAAATCGGACTGATAAATTACTAAAAGTATATTTAAAAATGTGGCTTATGGTACTCCACTACATTCCAATAATATATTTCATGAATTGCGATTTTGCACTTTCGAGGATTTGTTTATCAGGACGGTTATTATTCGACATAATTGGAGTGATGAATTTAAAGAGGCATACGTTGCTCCTGGATTGCTGAGAGAAAAAAAAACGGTTTAGAGTATCCTATTCTGCTACTAAGTATGGAGAATCGAGAAGAATAGTATACATCCCAAAAATATTTAACGATTTGTCTGATGAATTCTTTTCTGTAACTTAAAAAAAACAGTTGAAGAAATTATTGACGAAATCTTTAATTATTGTTCCCATTCGTTATTTCAATTATTTATGCTTTTGTATCTTTCTTTGCAATGTCATTGTCTGTTAACATGTAATTACTACCAACTATTCGTCTAAAAGATGTTAAAAAAAAGTTGCAGTGGCTTAGCTCGGCTATGCCAGGATATACGTAGCGTTAGCAAAGGTTCAGCTGATTATTCTTAGCTTATTCTTAAGATTATTCTTAAGATAAGATTATTCTTATGAGTCAAGCTTCTCCGTTCTTCTGCGCTGTTGAGCAGCATTTGCGCTCTCCTTCTCCATGGCTATACCACACTGGCAAACGCCAGTCACAAGCGCAGCGGCTCCAGCGCAGTGTCAGACGGCGACTGCACAGCGAGCGCGCGCCGGCGCCAGTGCGTCTACCACGGCTACGACGTCACTCCTCTGGAATGCGCAGACCGGCGGCGGTGAGTCGCGTGCGGCGGCGGCGGAGTGCGCGAGAGGTGCCGGCTCCGGTGGCTCCGGTGCGCAAGCCGTGTGACATCACTGATCCTTGCGCATGCGCAGCACGGCTCTTGATGTGCCGCGCGAAACGGACTTGGCTAGGCCAGTGTAGCTAACGCTACAAAAATGAGTTAATATGTAAATATCTAACTACATCGCTGTACCGACTCTGCTGGGCCTAGTCACACAAGTCCTCATTGACTTAGACAGGCCCCGTTTCTTTGTATTGCTTTTGGATGTGTATCACTAAAATATTATTATTATTATTATTATTATTATTATTATTATTCTCGTGCGAATGACTCGCATTTCTGTGCTATAGGCTGTTGTGGAAAATATACGACGTATGTCATTGCTTTGCCACTTACGAGCGTTCAGACTGGCTTATGCAGATGTGTAAGAAGAAATCAGAGGTGTGCGTTGATCCTGGTGAACGTTGAGTACTCTTTGTGGGCTGCTTCTTGTTTTTTTCCCTTTCTTCTTCTTTGTTTTTCTTTTTTTTTCTATTTTTGTACTACTGTAAGGGGTTATAAAGTAAACTAGAAACGTTAACGATTGTATATAGAACTCTTTTAGGAAGCTTTGGTTTCTGATTGACTTGTCCTTTCGGCTACTTATCATAAGTTTACGTTGGAAAGGTCCAAGACATTTAAGAACGGTGTGGTGCACATAACTTTTTCTGTTTAGGCAGCTTGTGTTTGGGGTAACGTGTGCGGTTCATAGACATATATACACGTTGCGTATGATGAAAGTACGCGCTAATGTACTCAGCGCGTTTGGTTGTATATAAACACGTTTGGTTGTAAATAAAACACTTTACTTAATCTTCGTTTTGCATCGATTCTAGCATTTGAATGGGATCTGCATAGCTTTTTCATCTTAATACTTTTATTTTAAAGTGTGCAAAAACTACCAGGAAAAGGTGTGCGCTTCTCTAAATTTCGTCACTAAAAGAAATCCAGAGAAAACACGGGGAATGCGGGAGATGGAAATTCAATACGATGAGCTACACGAGAACAAAGTGAAAGCAGGAGCCAACGTTTTAACAAGCTGAACTTGTCTTTTTCAGGACAAATCCTTGAAAAAAGATAAGTCCACTTGTCGAAACGTTGGCTCCTTCATGCTTTCAACGTGTTCTTGTGCTGCGCATTGTCTCACTAAAGGAAGTATTTCATTACAGGAAAAAAAATCTTGCCAAATGTTTACGTAAAAGGCTCTTCATAAATGAGTGGCATAAAAACACCAGTAAGGTATATAGCGTAATTAGTAGGGGTGATTACTTTCGCGCAAGGCGCTGAAAGATCGCGCATTGTAAAAGTGCAACTAGTGTATCGAAGCGGAACTTGACTGGACACCGTAAACCGGAAAAAAAACGCTTTATTTTTCTTGGAATGGGAAATGAATCAGAACGGTACGTTGTTTTTGACACCGGAGCGAAACCGAAAGGAAAAAAACATAACAGTCCTTTGGTTCAGGTTGGCCATCTGTTCTGCATGCACCTTTTCAGTCATACAATACCTGCACTTGTCGCTCAACTACGCTACGTAGTTTGTAAAGAAAAACCATCTTACCGTGATTTTAAAAGCAGCAGTGCCGTTAGTACGGTTTCCGGCGCATTGTGTCAGGGGGCAGACTAGGTGTTGTGTTAACGGGGCAATATTGGCATCGCATACAACGTGCGGGCTCGCCACATTGTGATGCGCGTAAAGTACCGGGAGACCGTGCAGCACGTATACTTGTTGCTTGTCCCCAGTATGGCTGTCGGCGGCAGTTATTGATATATTCACACGTGTCAATTAACAACAGGCCGTTTGGTTAAAAAGTGGTACTTGGCCGTCTATCGGACATATCAATGAAGCGAGCCATCAAGGTTCTCTTCCAACATTTAGTTATCAAAGTCTTACATTCAGGCTGTGAACGGGCCCTTCGTATATACTCCGTATATGAATTTATACCAGGTATTTGTGCAAAGACATTAAAGGCTGCAATTAAGTCTTTAAACTGAGAATAATGACATTGATATGTTCAGAATTCTATTAGCAATTTAACCGCTAATAACAATGTTCAGCAATGTTATTATTCTTGGCAGAGGCAGGGCCACAGAATAGCGCGAAATTTTGGAAGCTTTCTATATAGGTTTGCGTGGTGATGATTGCATTATTACAACTTCGGTGCACTTGTTCGAACAGGAATATTCCTTTTTTATATCGGTCGCGATAGTGTTGGTGTCTAACTCTCGTTCGTCATGGCCTTATCAGTAGTGCTGGTTGTGCTGCGCATGCTCTGTTAGCCTTGCTGGGAATATGCTATTTTCAGTAAAGCACAGTTGTTAGTCCAGTCCTTGTGGTGCGAATTTCCCTTCGCTGGACCTTCGTCTTTTCGAATGGTTTTTCCTGACCCAGATAGGCGGGAAAATCAACCGTTAGATAAATGCAAACATAACTAAACAAATGCATAGTCCCCAGAAAGCGCACGAACCAAATAAAAGAAATGCTAACGCATAAAACGTTTACGTTCGGCACTCTGTGTACAACATTTTTGAAGCGGCGTGGTATTAGCTTGTTCCAAGGCTGCTCAATGGAAAGCCCACGTGCGTGCGCTGTTCTACCTCCGCTTATGCAAAATAGACATAGTTTATTTTTACGTCAAAGATAAGATTTACACGGCCTGCAAACAGAACGTGTTAATCGTTAAAGCACGCACTTTCTTAGCCGAAAAGTGCATAGTTAAGTGAAGATGACCATTGAATCACAAAAATACACTTAGTGAAATACGTAGGTCACTTTCTCACATTGCAAAATTATCCACATTTGTTACGCCGCCAAATAAAAGCATCCGCTTTTCTTGTGATATCTCACCTGTCCATACTGCTGCATTAATTAAATGTTCGCGACGGCGCAGACAGGATGGGGATCTCGTTTCTTTAGTGGACGTGACCGAAAGTTGCAGCAGAGATAAGAACGCCAAAGGTTATCCGTGCGAGGCGCTTTTCTTGCAACCTCACGCACGGGCCCCTTGAGTGCCCAATCCCTCAATAATGAAGTCGAGGCGTCCGCTCATTTGAAATTCCGATCCCGAGACTAGCAGGATTAAGATGTAGTTGACACTGAAATCGCATGCAGCCAACGGAGCACGTCGTCTGGAACTCTGCCAAGAACACTGGCCTCAGCGAGTGATAAATTCGGTGCAGTAACGCCGTTTAACAGCAAGCTAGCGGCTTCTTATAATTGGATTTGTGAAGGCAGCGGGAAGATGTCAAAGTGTTGAGTTACCGTAAGTAAATCCACCTGCCCCGTTGGCGATACAACAAAGCCACTTAATGTATACTAAAGAAAAACATCAACTCTGTTAGAGCGGCGTGGTGTTTATTTTTTGGGACCAGGCCTTGCAGCGTAGATGTGATATACACAAAAGCCTGGAGGCTTTCCTCATGTAGAAATCTTATAGTGGCTTAGCAACTATCTTCCATGAACCAATGGCTGTATATAACTGTTTATTTGTTCTGTTCGTAGCTTGGCGAGCTTGGCACTGTTGAGTAGCTCCTCTAGTTCCTGGCTAGAACCACAATAGAGAGAAAGAGAGAGAGATAGAAACGGGGTGGGAAATGTAAGAAGGCCAACCGGAAGAGATTCCGCTTTCCTACTGTGCACTGGGGGAAGGGTACGAGGAAAAAAAAACGGAAGAAAAAGCGGAAATATAAAGCAAAGGTTGAATAATACAGAAGGTGGGAAACGTTCGTGAGAACTATAGTCTCTCTAATAGGCCACTCAAACGTAAAAACTTCAAGAGTGCCTTCACCAACTCGGGGTGTGATGACGGCGTAGACCGACGTTCCAGGACTGTCTGCTCTGAAAGCGCCCGGTCGTCAAGACGGGCCAGCGCAATAGATTCTGCCGCAGCATACTCTTGTCTTTCAAGACACTATTTTCCTTCCTTGGCAGGAGTAATATTGAGTGCCACTTGAGAAAAAAAATCACAGCATATCCACGGGGTGAATGATGATGAGCGGGCGAAGCTCCGGAGGGAATCATCGGATCTCCCGCTTAAGGGGACGCTAGCACAAACGCGTTAGAAACGTGCAGTAATCTCTAGTAAGGGGGAGCGGCCACAGCGTCTTACGCAGCCATTTGCACATGCCGGAACGTGCACCGCGTTTGCCGACGCCATCACATGACTGCTGAGAGAGTATACCCCCCGTATTCATAAACGCTCCTCGACTTGAACTTGAGTTGCCACCGCTTTGGGCAGCGCGTTCGAAACGCGTTGAAGGTAAGGCGGAGAGGCCACAGCGTCTTACACCAGCTTCTTACACGGGCCGTAACGCGCTAGCACAAACGCGTTAGAAACGCGCTAAAAACGCGGCCTTTCGTAAATGTTGGGTATTTATTGCCATCGTGGTGCGTGTGTCCATGTCCGCTTCGTGGCGTAGTGGGCTAACGCCGCGCGCTCGGAAGCGAGGCGACCCTGGTTCGATTCCGCGCTACGGACACAACTTCGGAATTTTTTTTCTCATTTTTCTCAGACTGGTTACACACTACTACTACGACGACGGGGACGAACGGGTGCCGCTATAAGGAGCTTCGCCCCTAATAAAGACCAAACGCTCCTTTCTTGAATCTGTCCCTCAAACGGCAGCTTCGGTGTATACGTCAGTGTTAGGGGATGTACACCAAATACTTCGTCGCATGTGGCCTCCCCCTCTCGCGTCGAAGAAGATATGAAAAATTTTAGACTGAGTCTTTCTGTCATATAGAATGTTTTCGCGCTTTGTCTGCGAATGATTATTTCGTCAATAGAAGCCGCTGCCAAAATTTGTGACGTCGTGATCATCTGGTGCTGGAAGTATACAGTGAGTGAGTGAGTAGGAAACAACTTTATAAAGTGAGTGAGTGCGAACTTTATTTAGGTCCTGAGGAAAAAGAATTAAAGCGGGGCCTGAGGACCCGCCAATCAACCCGGTGGCTCCACCCTCGTCGGGGCCGCTAGACAGAGTCCTTCGGCGACAGCGACGTCGCAAGCGGCCTTTTATTGCGTTTGTGTGTTTCTGGTTGACAAGCGTCCGCTCTCGTTTAGAGTGACCTAAGCTTAGAGTGACCTTCCTAGCTATTCGAGGAATCTTGTTGGCTCAAAAAACTTATTATTCCTTTTTTTCTCCCTTAAAAACAGTGTTAAAAAAATCTAAATTGCAGTGTCACCCGAAGAACGATTCATTGAACGCTATACCAAGTTTTAGCGTTGTGCCGACGTTGCTCAGAGTGCGTTCCGAAAATAGGTGGGCGCGACATGTTGACTCCACACAACACCCAAGGCAAACCGCTGCTGGGCCACAGAAACAATGCCCTGGTACCTATCAGGGGTCTCAAAACGCTGACGTGATGTGGAGGGCCGCCGACGGCGTTGCAGGCGTCGCAGCTGAATGGTTCACGAAGAAAATCACAAACTTCTATAGCTTGAGCTATTCATGCCGTTCAACTCGGACCACTCAGAGTTCTGCCTGCGAGGCGAGGCCGAACGTTGCCTTGGCTGCGCTACAGAGTTGATTGAGCGGTGCATAAGCGCTTGGCTTCGGGTTGTTGCAGCCAAACTAACTGCGCGTTTTTCACGTCTCGGCGCACCTCATGGCCGTCTAAAGACCCTCCATAACGATTTCCGTCAACCAGCTGGAGGCGCATCGATCAAGGGGCGAAGTGCATCTTCAAGGGCACCCTTGTTTGGTGTCGTTTGGGCTTGTGAGTCATGCGGAACTAGATTTCTTGGTCTCACTTATGCAATCGCATGTGTCCAGGCGGCTAGGTCCAGTGTTCTAATGTAGAGTTTCCTATTAATCAATGAAGGCAGGGCAATCGTTCCTGTTCGTAAGAATGCAATACGTGTTTCAGAGGTTATATGGGCGTCATCATACGGTGGCTTTATGGGCGTCGATCATCAACCGGTAATCATTGTGGTAATGCATGATCATATACTACATCTGTCGCACACATCGGAAAACTTAAATAGTGAGCGCGTCTTCAGCAAGAGCTGAAACAAAGGTTTGACAGAAAAGAAAAAAGCACGCATAATAAAATTGAGTGAACAGCAAGCAATCACAGAACAGCAAAGTGCACAGTGGACAATGCCACCGCGCCCACTAACTTGTTTACATCATCTTCAAATCTTTTAAACCTAGGCTGAAAAAGCAAAAGGGACACCATAATCAAATACAAACAATGAAAAAAACAACAGCTAAGTTCACTAAACGTGTAAACGGCTGCTAATGCGCATAAAAGGGTACTACACACACACTCTGTGCACAAGTTCTGGACCTAAACGACGTCGCTTAGGTTTCCTAAATTCCTCTGGATTGACGAAAACTGAAAGCGGAAGTACTTGCCGGAGTAAACGTATACAAATCTCAAGGTCGTCGGACAAACTGAATTTATTCGCAATGCAGATGCACAAAGGAAGTTTGTCGAGCGCATTGGAGAGTTCCCAAAGCAAGGTTTGGACTGTTGTCGCCGATTTCGGGTTAAATTCATAGGATGAGAAGGAAATTGGTTTTATCGTGGATTACATGGTTGGCATAGTCCAGCTCAGGGGAGTACAGATGACAGTATCAGGCTAAAAAGAGATAGGATAGTGCAATAGCGCAAAATATATAGGCCGAAAGACATTTATCAGGCTCGCATTCCAAACATCACATTGTTTCGTAAAAAATGAGTAAGAAACATAAAGAAAGGAGAAAGAAACATAGACACATTAGCTCGTCCTTAGTATCGTTCAAAATATTAATTAAACTAATCTAGCATAAAATCGAGGCAGTACATGATTTTAATCAGCGCAGTCACCAAGCTGGCCTTAAAAATTAATGTACAACAATGTCACGTCCATATCTAAGGTGAAGTAATTGAGAAATTGATGGATATCTCCGTAATGTCTTTATAAATTACAAAAAGCCTTCACATTCTCTAGACATAACAGTAGTCTTGGAATCATTGCGCACTATAGGAGCAGTGGAAGAATGTCACAAAATTTGACAGAATATCTATGAAGTCCCCACCGCCACATTAATTCGTCACCTAATACATAACAGTTCAAATCTAAAATCTAGGAAATAATCATCAGCAATGGGCCAGACAAGGAGACAATTTCTGTAGAAATATATACAGGCTACTTTGAAAAACAATTTATGCTGTTCTGTTAGAACAGAAATAATTAGGCGTGAGGATAATCGGAAAAGGCTTCAGCAAGCTATGGTTCAATGATTACATCCTGTGCAGCAAAGGTGGTCACTCACAGGGCTTAGTGACGATGTCGGAGGCGTCGTCGCGTATAGACTTGCAGCGCCGTTTGTGCGACAAAATCGCACACGTGGCCAGCAAGAGCAGACCATGAATTGCTCGCGCGACAGCATGGCAGGCTCCATGCTGTCAGCAACGCGACACCATGGCCACGACCCCAGCAGGTGGTTGTGCAGGACCCTTTCACGTGGCTCGCCCGAACATTGCACTCTCGACCAATGACTTGGGGGTGACCTGGGGGTGTTAGCCGACAATGTCTAATTGCAGGTTCGAAGGTGAATATGCAGAACACAAAGCTAATGTGCAATGGGCTCGTGAGAGAACGGTAGCGGACAATACAGGACCGTGACCAGCAGCTTACAGCTGTCCTGGAAAATAAAAGCGTACGTTACATTCATCCGGTATTAAACGTGTGCTGGAATATCGTGAAAGTTAAGAAAGCTTGAGAGAAACTTTACAATAGTCACTTGTCCTGTCTTTTGGTGATTCTCTGACTGTGATCGTGTTTGTGGCGGTGCAATTTTTTTCTGTTCTTAAGAAGTTAATCGTCACCCTACAGGAGACGGCGCAAGAAAAAAAGGTAGCGTAATGTTGAGACCTAAACAAACTGGGATAGCTTATAGATTAGCGGAGATTGAAAAGAAATATAGTTAAGCAGGTCATATAGCGCGTATATACAGAGCAGATAACCTGTTATCTCCTAGAGCTACGCAGAAGCTGCTGAGGGAAGGAAATATCAGTCGAGGATGGCATACAGCATACGGCGCGCAGGTATACGTTGTTATCCCGAGACGAATCCCGTAGGTCCATAGCGTACACAGAACTCGTATATATATAGAGAGAGAATGTGAAGAGCAAGAACTCGTAGCAACTGCCAGAGGAGATCAGCCCGTCGCGCTTCTGCCTACCCTTCTACTCGGCGACGCTTCGCCTCCTTTCTCCTTCCCCGCTTCGCTCAACGCCATCTAGACTTTTTTCTAGGTGGCGTTGCTTTGCCGCGCGCTATAAAGTCTCTACACCTTTGGAAAAGTGCCGCCATTCTTTGATCAACGCCGCTTCTCTATCTCCTGTATCTCAGATTGGACCATGATAGCGTGCGCTTTCACTTTATATTTTGTTTTTTTCCGCCTCAGAGCCATGTTGAAAGTCACTCTGCGCAGCCGCAGTCACCGGCGGCGGCGGCGGCGCACGCCTGTCCTGAAAGTTTCGACGTGGACTTTCTAGGGGTGCCACCGTCAACTTGCTTTCTCAAGCAAAAAGTAATGAAAAAAACAAGCGCTTTAGGGGAGGAGATGGCGGAGGAAAGAGTATATGGCCGTACTTTTACTATATAGGGGCTCTATAGCGCCCTAAGCGCGCTCCTGCTTACGTTACCCGGCACGTGATTATCTTCTGCACCTCCAGGCGAGTTCCGCCTCAGGCGGCCTCTTCCGTTGCGGCAACAAACATAATTTCGCTGATTTTACAGACGCAGAATGTATGCTTGCGCGTAAGAACGTTCAGTGCAGGCAATGGTAGTCGCTTTGAAAGCAAACAAAAGTGACCTCCTATAAACGAGGAGACTGCTTCATTGGGCTTTTAAAACAAAGCTGTGCGTTAGCGCCCAATGGTTGCGTCAGTGGTGATGTAAATTTGACGTCAGGAGATTGGAACAAAAGCAGATTGGAAAAGTTTTAATTTATAGGGTCCCATATATGAATTTCGAGATGCACACGCTAGAGGACTGCTGCTGCTGCGCAAATCCAAGGGCTTTTGACTTTCAAGGAGAGTTGCAATCTATTACGCCCGGTGCTCAACAAATAAAAAAAAAACATCCGTAGTCAACGCTGCTGTATCATATGAACATATAAGATGCAGATGCGAAGTTTTCGTTTACACTATACTAGGACGAGTGTGGCGCACACAGTGAAGCAGCCATTTGTTTCGTTCCGCACAAGCGTGGGGAGGTAAGGCCACCGTGCGTGGTGTCGAGCACCCAGTTTTTTTTTTTTTTTTTTTCACGACGCCGCCGGCATCGTAAATCTGAAAAGGGGTGCTCCACTTCCGGGTAGGTTCACCAGCGTTCAGATGGGCTCTCAGATGGAGAACAGGCTTTGTAGGGTTCACGGTACGGCAGCTGACATGATGCGTCATCTCGAGCATACGGATTAGGATGGAAGCAGCGAATCAATCTTGTATGCGCGTCGCTCGGATGGCTGTGGATCGATAAAGTGGATCAACATGTTTCGGGAGGAGTATAGGCATGGAAGCGGGAGCGGCGAATCGTTTGTAACTTTTTATGCTTTTTTTCTTGTTTCTTTTTTAGTTTGCCTAGGCTTCGCTGCCATGAGAACACTGGCTTTGTTACTGTGATTGCGAGGAGACGGCAAGCCCTGGATAAGGTTTCCTTGCTGATGGCACGATGAGCTTCCACAAAACATCTCTTTCCTACATATACATATACCTACGCACGAAGAACATTATGTGCAGGTGATGGGTTTACAATGCTCTATAAAGTAGAATGCAGCGCAATGGTTGCATTCTGTAGTGAAATTTTTATTTATTTACACAATCTTTGCCGGACACGCAACTCCAGCGTCGATGATCGCCGTCTTACGACAGTGCAGGATTCCAAGTTGAATGTACAGAAAAGTCATAGCTCCGGCATTAGCACTCGTCTTGGCACTCTCGAAAGCATTTAGGGGCAGACCAGTTGTCTTCGCTAGTTACTCTATTCTGCATCCTGAAGCCTACTTGTAATCACCATTGTGACAAATAATGGTACAAAAGGAAAGCAGCAGATGCAACCAGAAGCTTTGTGCCTTACCGTGTATCTAAACCACTCAAATTAAAATGGGGGATTCTATGCTTCCAGAAATGTTTAAAATAACAACGTATACCTGCATTAAAGAAGAGAGACAAGCAATTACCACACAATCGCGTCTCCCCGCTACACGATTTCTTTTTTTTTTCGATTGTAGGAATAAGCACATCATGTTGATTAAGTGAACAAGGTTGTTGCGTAAGTCAAACAAGATGTTCTAGAAGCGTGGTTGCACATATTTGCGCAAGGTCGCTTTCGACACTACGCAATTTTAGTGGGTAGTAGGTCTTGCTTTTCTAGGTATATTAAAGTTCAACTTTGGGTCTCGGCATTGCTGGCTTTGGTGTAATCAACTAGCTAGGTAATGCGAAACCGCTGTTTTAGAGGTCGGTTTTCTATTATATTAAATTTAATGAAGAGGATTAAAGGAGGCATAAGCAAATCTAATGATTAAAAATAAGAAATAATCTGCTGTCATAAGGTCAGCATGACTATAGCTGCGCACTTTTCTGAAAATACCAGGGAACATATCCCTACTTTCTTGCTTCTCACCTTCATTTATCTCTCGCAGGTTGAACAGACCTGTCTGTCACTATGAGTGGAGGCTGCCGGGTGTCCGTCACACTGGTAAGGCCAAATTCTTTCTCTGTATCACTAAGTGTATCTCTATTCTTCGAGGTGGCGCCTCTGCCTATCAATATATCGTACATAATAGTTAACAGAAAAGTAAACAGCGTGGTTCATTCTCTAACAGCTGTAGCTCTCAGTGCACTCAGCACTTTAATGTGGCTGTGGAATACATAATCACTGCGTCAGTCTTCTAATAAAAAATGACTAAGTGCGTGGCACCATGTGTTCGTGTAACAACACAACTCTATAACATTACATCACAACGTTACTCTTTATTGTGGCCTGAAAACACTGCATGCAAGTGTGGTTCCTACAGTCCACCAAAGCACTGCAGGAAGCATTCTTGAGCTTATACACTTCATCTTTAGTTCATACCGTAGTTGTTTTTCTTTTTTTGCTCCATCGTGTAGTCGTCAGTTGGGAGAGGGCTCGATTTCTACAAATCTCTTGCAGGAAAATAAATCACCTGTCTTTATTTTTCTTTCTTTGTGTGCGGCCCGACCTAAAGCGACGAAAAGTGACAGGCACGCAGAGAAATCACAAATAGACACAATGAAGCTTTCTTTCTCGGTCAGGATAAGAACAATAACCACGCACAAACTGGCCCAATTCACTGGTCTAGTGAATAATTTATTCGATAAAAATGTTGTTAATATTCACTTCAATTATATTGAGCTACCATAGCTTGCGTGGGGCCTCGAATGATGTTTTCAATATGTTATGTTTCATCAGCCTTCACTTGGGTATTGTACCGCCAAACAATGCCATGGTCTTTTTTATTTAGTTACTTTCTTGCTCCCTTCATTATATTGCTCAAATTCAGCTGTAACGAGTCACACATTTCTCGCGTGTTGTCCAAACTGTGCCACTGTAGCTCCTGTCAGCATGCTTGCTGCCCTGGTTCGGTTCGAGTGCGCACGGCTCCCGCACCGAGCGCGTGTTCGCCCAGCTGAAGGCACTGCGTGAGTGTGAGCAACGGGCCCTGTTCGACGCCGGCGACAACGACACAGGTGAGAATGCCTTGAAAAGCAGTTAGTGAAGAACACGGGGGGTATCTACAACCAAAGCGGATATACTGTACTTTTCAAGCAATCGCTCGTATGCCCACGCCTACGCAAAAATTTCCATTATTGTAAACGACGTGATGGTTCTTGCGCGGAAGAAATAAGCGCGTCCTTGAAGCCGTGCGAGTTTGCTCGCCTGTGCCACTTGAACCTGAGAAGTCATAATGCACTTCGGGAAAAGCAATCGTAGCTTTATAGAATAACTCCTTGATGTCACTGAGAAGTAGAAAGCAACAATGTGAAGCGAACCTAAAGGTATCCGGTGCGGCTCTCACTAGCTGTAGGTAGTGCATGCTAGTTTGTTCTTGTTGTTTAGAGTGTAGTACTACATCAGCACCAAAAAGTAGCAAAGCTGCTACCATGATCGGGCGTTTTTACTTTCGATGACGAATGTACCTCCCAAGCATACCGGCAAAGGTTTATGCGTCTCCAGTAAAAAGTATTCTGCCTTCGGCGTTAACTACTGTTATCATATAGATGTTCGCTTTCGGCAAAGGATTCTGTGAATGCAATTGTGTGACAGAAGGTCATATTTGCATTCCCAAGGGACATTGCTTTCTTTTTTTTTTTGTGGTGTGCTTTCACTTCATGTGAATGCGTGGTTTGTCTGGCTGCAGCGATACTGAGTAGGCTTGCAGGTTCCCCAGTGAGCGCTTTCAGTGTCTAAATAACTTCTTGCGTAGCTTGATGGAAACAACCGTTCTTGCTTATGCTGTTAAAACCCCAGAGAAAAAGATGCCAGGAAATGTCTCGTGGTGTGGAAGCTGATCATGTTTTAGTCTGTTTGATATCGAGACATACGTGTATAGCTTGTGAAAAGCGTGTATGTTATGCTCGATGTGGACAATCTATAGTACAGTGAGGGACTGCAGTAAGCAGACACAGATCTAATGCTAAAACGTGGTGCGCATGAGGCGATATATTGATGTGGCGTGTTCGTGGTCGAGATGGAAGCAGATGCACCCTCTAATTCAGTGCATCTGTGCCTTGCTCTCTGCTGTTGCTCCCATTGCGAACCGGCAGCATCGTGCGACTGGCGATTCGACGGTTGGCAGTGCTGGCCACCGACGCCGCTCGGAGCCACTGCCCGCGCAGCCTGCCCGGACCTGTTGCCTGGTGAAGTGAACTCCACTGGTGAGCATGGCTAAACGTTCGTGCAATGAACCGATACTCTGGTGTAATGTGTACACTGCACTTTTAAGCGTGAAGTGTAAGTGTGCTTTTGCTATACACTATTGGCATCGTTTCCTGCATGTTGTTTCCATGTCACTTGTAAAACAAGGAAGCTAATGGATGCCTGCCAAGTTAGCGAAAACGGAGCTCTCCGTCTTGTGAAACAGTTCGAATACAGTTTAAATGTTAAAAAGTTTATTTAAGTCGGGAGCCAATCTCGAAAATTGCTTTTGTCTTAATTGTAGATTTTTTAACAGCCTTATAAAATATTTCTTATGTATACCAAGCTTATATCAACGCCGAATGAAAGTACTAGCAAACGCGCTTCCATAAACCATGCATACTGACCGGCAGGTTAGCGGCAGAACCTTTGTTTTGCGTGATAAAAAAAGTCACAGGCCTGCGCGGCACACGCAGCACAGTCACAGCGTAAGCTGGTTGAGCGGCGCAAGAGTAGCTCCAATTTCGGCACCACGCACAACACTGCACACCACGGCACCACGCACAACACGAAGTGTCTGGCAACACGCCAGACACTTCGCGGCGAAGTGTCTTCACCTCGATTTTGACGAGAACGATCTGAACTGTCCGTACAGCGTCGACGGCGAGCTCCGGCTTGTAATGCTCTCTGCACAGCAGTCTGCTTAGCTCGATGATGCCTAATTGTAGCCGCGCTCGTAACTCTACGATTCGCTTCTTCAGCAGCGGTTCGTACCTTGCGAGGAGATGTCATAACGTGTATCGAAGAGGTACCCAGAATATGTGGCGCACATCTAACATCGGGATAGCGTTGATTGCACACCTCGTCTGAATCGCATCTCATCGTCTGCGCCTGCACGCGCGGCGGTTGGAGGCACTTTAACTAGAGGGTGCCATCATACTGATGGAGGCTCGGGTCGTCTGCACCTGCGCGTCTGTCTATAAGGCGCGTTTAAAGGGAATATTTCTGCTGTCTCATAGCAAGCGCTTGCGTGGCCCAGTGGTAAAGTATCGGACTCCCACGCAGCGGGTCTGGGTTCGATCCCGGCGGAAAGCGGGTACTTTTTGCCCATTTCCGGCGATAGCGGTTACGGCCAAACGCCGGCGGCGGCATCATCGCGCACCGAAACGGCTATTGGAATGAGCCAATAACAGCTTGCGCTGTAAAAAAAATGTTAAAACGTGAAACATGACCTTACAATGTCGGCTGATTTACTCCGCTCCGTCTACGATGAAAAGCAAAATAAATTAAAATCAAGGGGTTCACATGGCAAAACTATGATTTCTATATGACGCAAGCAGTATTGGCGGCTTGTGAATTAATTTTGAGCTCATAACAATCTCTTTCTTGCCCCCAATCCGCTGGACGCGGGTGTTTCGCATGTCGCGCCCCCATCGAAATTCCGCGGCCGCGGCCGGGATTTGATCCCGCGACCTCGTTCTCAGCAACACAGCACCATCGCCGCAAATTCTCCGCGGCGGGTAATATTCGTCTTAATATAATAGCGCGCTATGTCGAAACGGTTTTTTGATTTACTTTATTTTGTTGGATTTGGCTATTCGGCGTAAGTGAACTCTTGGCCCATCCTCTAGAATGCTTACGCGGCATTGTGGCACAAGGGGCTGAAAATCCTTCAATGTGGCAAGATATATTTGTGCTTACACTTGCCAGCACTATTGATCTTTTGACGAGCGTCGTACATCGCCTTCATGCTCGTGACATCATTGCGTAGACTTCTCAGGCTGTGAATCTTCCTGACTTATTGTTTGCATTTTGGCATAGCTTGGGAGCGGGGTACTGCAAAAACAAAAAAAGCGTAAAATTAAAGTGGATAAACATAAACATTACAATATCCCGCGCGGCATACGCTAACAGCGACCGTTGCCGTTATTTGGATTGAGTTTAATTCACACCGCTTGACTGAACCTTCGCGTCAGACAGATTCCAGCATGTGCGTTGAATCTGCGCAATATGTTTACGTTCAGAATGCTACGTACCACGCAAATTATTCTGTTAGGTTGCCATTAACCGCTCTTAAAGGTCCTTATTTACACGACTAACTTCATATCGATCAACCATAGCTGTTCTTTTTGCGCAGGGAGAACAATGCCAAGATCTCCGTGATTCTATGCCAGATATTTATTTCGATAGCGCTGACGTTCCCAGAATGACTTGTAAGCAGGCCTAAAGGTTCAAGGCCCCTGTATATGCATAATCTGCATTATTGTAAATATAAGAGATGCTGCGCCATGACCTGGAAATAAAATGTGCACCGCCAGCCCTGCGGGTTAGATGTAGAAATTGAACAGATCCGTACGTTTATGCTAAGCTTCTTTATCGCTATCTGCAAAAGTTGCATTCGTTCGTAAACTTCGCAAAGTCTTCGCAAGATATTTATATAGCCTTTCAAGAGAGGATACAATAATATGTTCGCTGTTATTGTACTAATCTCGTACAGGAGCTCTACCATCCGTTTGCGTAAATCAGTGGGCAAATACACTTTTTTTTTAGTTTACAACAAGACTGACGATGCCAGCACTGCATAAGTTGCTGATGAGATGCTGTGCCGCTTGTTTACAAGAGCGTTGAACCTATAGGCTTTCTTGCCAGTGATGCGTGTGCATGGGCACGGCTTCGTACGCCAGATAGACGACTCACTCTAGAGAAGCCCAAATGCATCTTCGCAATGTTTTCTTTTGGTGACAACGACGGCTCTCGTGTCCGGAGTCGTGGTACCACGTATGCAAATGCGAACGCTTCCCTCCTAACAGCGGTGTCCCTGCGGAAAAACTTAGGAGAGAAGGTGCCTAGAGCAGAGACTTACCGCGACACACTGTGTATTTACGGCCCCTGACGAGCAGTGTGGCTATTGTCTAAGTTTGCGAATTTACTTAAAACGCGAAACTATCTTGGAAGCCCCCGACACATAAAATAAAACCAGGGTGTTTAAACTAAATATGTGACCCTCGCAGTCCTTCAGAATGCCTTATATGCAAAAGGCGGGCTGCGAACACGTAGCACAGCGTTAAAAATGTTTGCATATTTTATCCTGCTCAAATTGCACTCTTGATCACATGAGAAAACGGAAGCTCGCCTGCGCAAGATAAAAAAATATGGAGCCAAATAATGTCGAGCAGTGGCCGTGCTTTAAGGCTTGTGCCCCCGTTTGGCACTTTGTGCTTCCATTCATTCCACACAGTTATGTACAGCACACGTCAAAATTTACGACAATATTATTAGAAAACACAAAATGAATATTTCATCCGTGTGATAAATACAATAGCATTCTCTGCGCATATGTTCTGAAAAAAAAGTGCGCTCATAAAGTGTACTCTGATCTTATCACTCAGGGCAATAAGACGTTATATGACACTTGTGTAAGCATGCCTTCCCTCTCGCTTTTCCACAAAGAAATTGATTACCAGATGAATTGTGCGCAGTGAGAGTGCGCATACCATACTTTGTCCTTTCTTTGGAGAATGTTATGTTTCCTCAAATTAGTGTAACTTTCAAGAAAAGCTCGTAGTAGACATTTTACGCATAAGCCATTTTGCTTAGTTCCGCGGGTGTCGGACGTCATGTACTGGATGATTATATTACACGCCTGCTTAGTATATATTTCTGCGGAGGACTGAAACTTATGTGCAGTATAATGTGGAAAATATCTCAGGAGTGTTGATCTCTGCAGAACGCAGGTGGTGCACAAAAATACCCCAGTGACAGTGATTGATAAGTTCGTTCACGGCTGTCTTGCTAATGTAAGCTGACCGCGATGACGAAACTTCCGTGTCGCTTTCTGACGCCGGTTCACAATTTAATTACTGCTAAACTGTGTGCGAACTGTCATTGTCCAATGTTAAGTAGATTTCGCTTGACTTTGCCTGTAGGGTTTTGTGTGCCTTTTCTGAATGCTGTATACAAGTGCACTCAAGACCAACACGCTCTCCATGAAGGCTTTCGTTTTGGTTTACTTGTTGGCGAGGTTGACAGCAAAGCAGGTTTACCATAGCATTTTTCTTTACTGTGAGTGGCTAAACACAAACAAGATACCTCTCTTTGCAGAGACTCCGTTCTATGTACTCACCACCAGTAGGACTAAAAATAAGGGTAAAGAAGACCCTTCAGGCTATTGTACATACGAGGCACGTAATATTTCTGAATTACGAGTGACTATGAGCCGCCGTTTCAGTTTGTTTGCTATCCTTCGAGGTGCAGATAATTGAAGCGTCAGCTCCTAGGCGTAAGCACTCAGCTTATACACCCTTTTTATGCTTACAGAGTTCCCGAAAGACTTTCGGTTAATACTTTTGGACCATCGCAAGTTACCAGAGCCTATAAATATAGAAAACTCTCCAGCTGGCACCAGTTTTGTGTTACAGTTAGAATGTTTGACAAGTGAATTTTACTGCTAAGTAGAACATGAAAGCTGCATACATGAGCTCAACGCACAGGGCACGTTCCCTATATATGAACGCATTATGAACATGTTGTTGCCTCAAAACATGACTCGTACATGTGCCTATACCATTCTATGGGACAAAAAACTTCTTTATGTTTGGCTATTTTGACTGTTGAAAATGCATGGTCCGAAGTTTCTTGGGGTGATGAACACACTGCCGCCACAGTGTGGATAAAAAGGTCTATACGATTGATTGTTTGTGCACTTATGGCGCTGCTTTTTTTCAATGCCTGTATGTCACAGGATGCCAAGACTATCGAGTTGCTGTGGCGTAAGAAGCCATGAGAATGATGGATGTTATTTTCACCCTTTCTTGTGCTTGCATGCTCGATTGGGTTAGGCATATGCACTGACACGGAAGCTTCGTTAGGTGGTCGCTACGAGCTAGTTTGAACTTGACTAGTGTGGAGGTATAGCAGAGGTTTGCTGTCTTTCGGCACATGAAACGTTGGGGTTAGTTCTTCCAACAATCTAGAAAAATGTGAGCAATGTGTTAGCATGTTGTACAATTGAGTAAGATTTCTTTGTTCTCGGCGCTTTAAGACAATGAAATACGCCGAGATACTGCGCTTGGCGTAACAGCAAGGCTA
Source organism: Dermacentor silvarum (assembly GCF_013339745.2). Taxonomy (NCBI): domain Eukaryota; kingdom Metazoa; phylum Arthropoda; class Arachnida; order Ixodida; family Ixodidae; genus Dermacentor; species Dermacentor silvarum. The sequence continues at coordinate 128,323,951 of NC_051155.1, forward strand.
ACTCCTCATGCCTGGACTAAATTGGCAACCACATAACCAAAAAAAAATACATACTGGCGCATTATCGAGAACACAAATCTCTCTCCGAAGGGTTTCACAAATGCCCCAAAATAACTGGTCTCGAATTTATCTATTTCTCTGGCACGCATGCCACAAACAAGCAACTACACTTGCTACCGCTCACAACATAAACGTCCTGCTTCAAGCGTTTGCCCTCTTGTTTGCAGGTTACAGTGAATTAATTTGACCGACATCATAGTGTTGAACGAACTATATGCCCATGCTGTAGCAGTAAACTGAGTTTTGCCTGATCCGAAGAAAATAATAAAACATTTATCTTAATACTACCCGCTTTTCCATTCCCGTTATACAGTTAAGGCTCGGGATGAGGCGCCGTTTTCCAGGCGCCCCTGTTTTAATATCCGTTTTCTGTTTTCATATACAATCCTTTGATCATTAGTAGCTTTATGACTCTTTGCGTAACGAAGGCCAAGCCTATCGAGTTTTCGACTGCGCCATCAGCAGTAGTTAGGTTATATGGAACTAGGTACTGCTCGGCTTTCAAAGCACGTTCTTTGCGCCAGGTGTCAGTCGTTCAATTAGCTAGGAAAATAAAAAAGGGGCAAAGTGGGCGAATGAAAATGGCCAAACCCTACTAGCGGAGTTTCAGAAATAAATATTACGAAAGCAGGTAGACGATGCATCAAGCCCCGTCAGCGTTTCATTTAGTTTCTAGTTGCTGCTCGTTATCTCTACGTGTTCTACTTCATTACTTCAGTTTCGCGCTAATCGTAAATACTAAGAGATGCCATGTTCCGTGCCTTTCTTTATTTTTCTGTCACACGGTGACAAGATATCTTGCAGTGCAAAATGTGGTAGAAGCATACCAGGGAGACATAAATAAAATGCGAAATAAGGAGGTTAACCGGAATACAAACATCCAGTTTTGTACCCTACACCGGTGAAAAAGTAAAGGAAGACGAAAATTTGAAAAGGAAAGCCGAGAAGTGAAGCGCATGCAGATAAAGAGACAGAGATAGGAAAAAATGTGGTTGATCCCTCTTATATAGGAATCGGTATAGAACACGACAGTGAAACGTGTCTTCACAGAAGTAGTGTAATGTTTATTGCACATTGATATATAATGTCTATTGGTGTTTTGTGGCTAAAGCGCCCTTAGGCGTTGATGCACCCACGCTGACGCCTGGTGGCACGTCTCCTCCATCACGACTACCAACGTCGATGACCATGAGCAACCGTCGTGCATATGGAAGCTGCACTACGCTGCACACGCTAGCACAACGCGAAAGACGAAGCACGTAACTGACACACTAATACAACGCGCAAGACAAAGCACGTAACTGAATCGTCACCGAGTCAAATCAGCGCGTACAGCGCGTCGTAATTGCAGCCTCCGCGATCAACTTCAGAAACATTTTCAGAGCTAATTGCGGAGGCCACGCTCCGCTGTGCTGAGTACGGTGAACGCCACCTAGGTGGCGTTGGTAGTGCTTCTTGATGCCAGCGTCCCTTCGAATGCTGGCATCGAGGCGTCGTAGTGCTGAGACCACCGAAGCGTTCACTGTCGGTGCGCGTTAGTGTCATAATGCAGTACTTCTCTTTTCTGCTCGTAGGCGGCGGCACCGCCCCGAGCAAGAGCGCGGGTACACGGAGGAGTGTTAGATATATAAGGCGCGTCTGTGTAGCTCTCTGCAAATGCGTTTGTGGCGCAATGGGTTAAACGCTCGGCGATCTATCGTCGCGGACCGAGAGGTCGTGGGTTCGATTTCCAAATTTTGCATGTTTGTGGAACTTTTTCTTCTGGTTTCTTTCTTTCTATTATGTTCGTGTATGTTCTATGACGTATTTCCGTGACGGAAATACGTCAGTGAAGTCTTGGTGGACCCCGGCATAAAACACTTTCGTGTTAAAACATAATCAAGCACACAGAAAACGCGGGCGTGTTAGACTTAACTAAAACACTTGAACGAATGTACTTCCTTAGCGAATTCGTCTCCTGTTGGTTCTGAGGACTGCCTAAGTCGGCCTTCCAAGATCATTTGTTTCGAACGCGGCCGATTGTCGAGGTGTGTCAGCGCTGTCGCGATGCCACACCTCGCACAGTCCTCGCTACTGTCTGCGGCTGCTGTAGCGAGGACAATTACAAAGGAGATGTTCGGTGGTTAACCCGGGGCTGCAATCGTCACAGGGCATCTCTATGTGATGCAAGCAGTCTCTATGCGTCTTGTGAGTCACTGCCGAATATACCAGGTGTTTCTACGAAGACTGTAAGTAATATTTAAAGGCAGCCGTTTTGAAATAGGAGGACCTTTCCTTCGGAGACATCCGGTCAGTGATGGCCACCAGCGGAAGAGGGTGATACGCTGTAATTGGTGTAATAAACAAAACAATGATTAATTAACCTATAACTTTTTAGGGGCGAAGCTCCTTAATGTGTGGGTCGTTCCCTCCTCTGTAGTAGTAGTAGTAGTAGTAGTAGTATGTAGCCACCTCTAGTTTATGAATTGCTCAATAGATGGCGTTGTGTGTCCGTATATGTATGTATACGCATATACACATATATATGTATATGTATAGTATAACCGGAAGCCGACTTCCCCTTCCGTTTCCACTTCCTGTTCCGCTTCCGTTTCCACTTCCGGTTCCGCTTCCGGTTCCGGAAGCCAGCTTCCGGCTTCCGGAGAACGCTTCCGGCGTTTTTCTCTCTCGTCCGTAGCTAGGTGCGCTGCGGTGCACAAGGGCGTAGGGAGCCTACATGCAACGCCGTTTTATAGGGAGCCTACATGCAACGCCGTTTTAAAACGGCGTTGCATGTAGGCTCCCTACAAGGGCGTTCGTTCCCGACGCGCGCTTTCGTTCTCTCTCGTTCCCGACGCGCGCTCTCTTTATCTCTCGTCTGTAGCTGTGGTTTACCCGAATGATCCCCCGGAGCTTCGCCCCACTCATCATCATTCACCCCGTGGATATTCTGTGATTTTTTTTTAGTTTTAGCGTGCTCGTCGTAATCGTGAAATTGAAGCGAGGTTTCCGTACAAGCCATACTAGCTTCGCACAAGCTTACGTAATGCAGCAGTGGGCAGTCAGGTCGCCACAACACCGAGGAGCATGAAGCCGCAGCGCGCTCGCTATACCGCGGCTTGGTGACGTAAGCTGAACGTCGCCCCGAGGCGGCGCTGCTTTGTGCTCGCTGCATCCTCCCAGTTTCGGCTCCGCGCACTCCGATAGGCAAGTTTAATCGTGCCGCAGTTCCAGAAATAATCACATTTTTTCCATATCCAAAAGTTAATATGGCTTGTACGGAGAGCTCGCTTCGATTTCACGATTACGGCGAGCCTGCTGAAACTAAAAGTTTTAAATTTTGTTAATGAATTTCTTTATTTAGCAACCAATTACCACCCTTCACCCGTCACCCCATGGTTACCATCACGTCGAAGGAACCGTCCTTCTATATCACAACGGCTGCTTTTAAATAGTAGAGTCCACGTAGAAACGCCCGGTATTTATAATAATAATAATAATAATAATAATAATAATAATAATAATAATAATAATAATAATAATAATAATAATAATAATAATAATAATAATAATAATAATAATATTCAATCGCTCGATCATGTTGGCAGCACCCAGGAAAACCCACGAGCTAGGTCGGAGTGCTGGCGCAGGCATACATTTAATAAAAAAAAGCAGCAGATGAATATATGTACAAAACAAAACCAATGAATAAAAAATTATGCAAGTGTTACACGTTTGTAAAACGTGAAGGCGAAAACCTGCCAGTTGTGGAAGAAGACGACGACGACGTACGCGGGAGCAGTGGCACGAGCGCGCGGGGCAGTTTGGGAATGCTGGCGTGACCAGCGGCATCGAAGCCAGCTGTGGAAGAAGACGACGGCGACAAACGCGCGAGCATTGGCATGAGCACGTCACTGTGACCACGTGACGTGTGCAATCAGGCACGCACTATAGCACATTATATCCACATCTTTAGTAAGTCATACCGGTGGAGCAGCTGTGGCTTCACGGCAACATGCACGTTTCGCACCGCGGAGGCCCGGGTTCTATTCCCACCCAGACCGAACTTTGCTAAGATTTGTCTTCAAAGCCACGAATTTACTTTGTTTACAGGAACCTCTCTGAGAAACGTGACGTCAATCCGATCATTTTTATTCGCGTTATTACTCTTTGCGGCGTCGGCCATTTTTCGTCACGCCACAGTTCAGCCAAGGTCACTGCAAGCTAACCGCCAAGAACACCGCCAACATAGCCAGCTAAGGCTTTTCGCCTTAAAAAGGAGAAACTTTGAAAGAAGAGTGTACATACAGCAAGGCGCAAGGTGCATACAAAAAAAAAGAGGAGAAGGGCAATTGAACAATGTGTGAACTGTGACACAGCAACAATAACTATGAGACAACAAAGGAAGGCTCGGAAAAGAACAATGAAAGTGAGGTATCAAAAATATCAGGAACGTGAAAATAATAATAATTAGTATTATAATAATCAATTAATCAATCAATCCATGTCTTTTATAGTGCCCCGGTTCAGCTACGGAACCTTTGTACTGGTGCACTTAGAGTAATACGCAAGACAAAATGTACAAAGACATATGTGGCGGACAAAACAATGCGAGATGGAGAAACAAATAGGGAAACGGAAATCGATGAGGCAGGCGTAAAAGGGAGTTAGTCATACGACGTGATTATCTAAGTATATACGAAACACAGGAAATGAACTCTGAAATATATCAATACCGGCATAATACTTATTACATGTTTGTTGGAGTCAAGCCATGGGATAATAATAATCTTTATTTCCACTGTAATATGATGGGGTGACAAGGGGAAAAATCTTACAAACAGCTTCACTAGCTTCTTCCTCCCCAAAGAGAAATTACATTTTTCTTACAAATTTTACCTCGTACAAATCTTACACTTTTCTTCTTGATGCTGCAAGTACATACGCAAAGCTCTATATTGTGTACTCAGGCCCTGTGGATAATTGAACAATACTGAATGCAAAGTTGATACCTTGTGAGTTCTTTTTACTTACAAAGTGTACTTTTCTTATACCTACGAAATAACAGTTTAAATGTAGCAGACTTAGGTTGAACTGAACATTATACAAGCACAATCTGCATAATTTTTCTTCGTCTCCTTCGTTCCCAATTTGATTGAATTGTTTGATTGACTTACTATATTAGGTAAACTAGTCCATGGCTGATAAATACCGGTGCACTATTGCAGGGACGGCGAAGTACCGGTGCCTGGCTAACGGTTCGTGGAACGGTGAAACAGGCAACTACAGCGCCTGCACAAGCTCGCCTTATCACGTAAGTACTATTATGGCGTTTGGTGCAAAACGGTATTTTCTTAATTGCATTGTTGACGCGTTCTTTTTATGAGAAGAACCCACTTTTATATTACTTTTAGAACTGTCGACAAGATATACTGTCATTTGGAGGCGTACAGAAAATATACGAAAAAAATAAGGGTCATTCGAGCTCCCACCATTCATGGTGAATAACCTAAAAATATATCATTCAAAGTAACATTTATCTAAATATTTGGGAAAAAATGCCTGCGTTCTACATGTCCGCCACCAAAATGAAGGGCTGCCCTAGATAAACCTTAAGTATACGTTTATATCTGGATATATCTTTTTCTGTTCAATGGTAAATTCAGGCGCACAATAATTCGCCTGTACCTAAGCTTATTAGGACGTCCTTACACTCATATAATACATCTACATAAAAAAATAGGCATCCTGTATTTAAACTCTTCCCATTTTTCCAGAAGATCCATACTGTTCACTGGTTTTGGCACGTAAAACCCCATAACTTAACTTAACCATACTGTTCACTGTTCAATTGTCACTGGCGCTTTATTCTTCATTTACACTTCCTTAAAGATAGACATGACTAAATATTATATTCATATAGGAACATGGGGGTGGTTATCTAATATAATAAAAGTCGCAGAGCATAATAAGATGAAAATCAACACCATAAAACGTCGCAATGACAACAGATACTGAGCACATTTAGCCCTAATTGATATACGATAGCCAACATTTCAAGCAGAGGACAGGTTAGGCAAAGCAGTTAGGCCTCGCCAGTTGAGCAAATACTCTCCAGCCTGTTTCCCCAGCCGTGGAGGTCGCTATAAGCTGCGTTTTCCTTCAGTTTCGCCTGGTAACGTACTCATCATTCAACATATTTTTTGTTGTAGGAGACCGAGCTGACGTTGCTGCGCGCCATTGCTAACGACATCGGCGAGTACGTTCCCTGGGAGCAAATCTCAGCGCGAGGCGAGAACTGGATGTGGCAGGAGAAGATCGGGCACTTCAAGCACTGCCTCGAGAACGTGCTGCTCAAGCCTCCCGCGGAGAACGGTATGGCCTGGCACGTCAAGCGGCCTTTCACGTCGATGGACAGTGAGGATCGAATATTTCCATCAGGGCGCTCTTTCTCGCAGATGGAAACCAGACATTGTGCCCCCGCACTTGGGATGGCTGGAACTGCTGGGACGACACGCCTCCCGGTCGGACAGTGCACGCGCCTTGCCCTCAGTTTGTGGCCGGGTTTCTGTCAACTCGTAAGTTAATTGCACCGACACCACAGCGGAAGTTCAACGCAGCATGGCGCACTTCCTTAGAAGGTTTGACATGTAGCATTATAATTGACTCAACAGTGTCAAGAAATGCTACAGAGCATGGAATAAGGCAAAAAACATCGAACTTTGCGACATGTCACGACACTGGTCTAATTTACGACTTGCGTTTTCATTGCTTCACTACCGTAAACAAATCTTCATACCACTGGAATAAAGAGAAGTGCTCCTCAAACTAAATAGAACCGATGAGATCTGCCCTAATATGATCGAATACAATGTGATTAAACAATAAATACGAATTAAAATAACAAATTTTAATGCAGCGTTGTATTAAATTGACAACTTTACGTTTGTTTATTTAGAAAAGCTGTAAGGCGCGTAGCAAATAAATGGTTTGAGGATGGCACCAAAGATTGTTGAGCAACGAGCAACGGAATATACAATAGAGCGATCGCTATTTCCATCAGCATCACATATTTTCGCTGAAACCGAATATTTGCTTCCAGAGTTTTCTGTAGATTTGAGTTGTAACACATTAACCTGTACATGATGTTGAGCCGAGCAACGAGTGTACAGCTTACCTTTTTTCCCCAGTATTCGGTAACATTTTCGTTCATTTATAAAAACCTGTGAGCGTGCCATAGGGCGAGGAGAAAATTACAAGTGCTCACACAGATTTTTAAATATAAGCAAATAAACGAAGCAATTGTTAATAGAGCCGGGAAATGTACAACAATGATTGGATTGAATGTCTACCTTATGACGACTATTCGCATATAATAAACGAAGACGTTGCTGTAAGCTGCAGCCTCTACTTGGCCAATCACGCCATCCATATTTATTGCTTTCTCTCATTTTCTGGAAAGGGCAAGCGCACAAATTGTGTACTTCGAACGGCACGTGGTTCCGTCACCCTGTCACAGGACTGGTCTGGTCCAATTACACAGCATGTGTGGATACTCATGACTTACAGGTATGTACCGCACTGCCACAGCCACATCTATTTAAAAATAAATGGCTTGTTTGGGTGTTAGTAATCGTTACTAACTATATTGTTACGGTCTGTTCTGTTCAGAGAGCGTTTATTGCGACACGACGTAACCGACGGTCTTGAGCGCCAGCCTAGGTTCCGTGATCGCTGGGCTAAAACGTCCTTTTCTAGCGCGCCCTCTTAACCCGTGTCCCACTACAGCTTATGGCACATACCCAAATAATACAACTTTCACGCTTGTAACAATATGATGGCGTATTCTCCTGATGTACTTCAAGTCAACTTAAAAAAAACCACAGGTCAGCTCCCCCGGTGAGTTTTACTGAGCTTTGGCCTGCTAACATCAGAGCGTACTTTATCTACACTATACAGGTTGTATTTTAAATTATCATTTAGGCGCATTGCGGAGACGTGCAAATGTAGATGACCGATTTGCACTACGCAAGTGAAGGTAACTATTGTCTGCATAAAGCAAATGCAGTGTAGAATTCTTCCATGGCCTTTGATGGTCTTAGAAATAGTTCTGGTTGTTTTCACAACAATACCTACTATTGTAGATATGACCAAGTGTCTTTTATGAGGTAATCATATCTGTATATTATTTTGTGTGGTAATTCCTAAAAAAAACGTCATTGCAAACGTTTCATCAGTTAAGAGGGAGCAGTTCATTCATTACTGCACTGCTTTAGTGTGATATAATTTTACAACAGGGATACTTCACAAATCTATATCATGCTTTCTTGTTTCAAAACATTCACAAGTACTTATTCACAGCCTTGGTGATCAGGAACTTCTGTTCAAAATCTACATACCTATGTTTTGCAGCAAATAAGACTTCGCTTAACAGAACCATCTATAATAATGTTGCAAGGAAAGAAACTGCGAATTAACTCCGCAATCAATAAAAGGAAAATATGTTTTATATTTTGGTGGAGTGTCTGGGCTCCGTGCCTGCAAAACTTCCGTCATGCACAATTGACCATCGCTGCAGTGAAAATACGCTTAGTAATTAACTGACTATCATGAGCAATAGTGTTGCCAAACACTGGTGGCTGACTCTACCTTTCTAAGAGGCGTTTTGCTGATAGGGACCCAGATGCTTCTGTTTTTTCCAAGGTAAGTTTTCTTGAATATTAGGCTAACAAATACCCCTATCTTCATTTTTCAGTTTCGAAACTTGGTCAATTCATTATACGTCACAGGATACTCAATATCACTTGTAGCCCTTGTGTTGTCTATGATCATATTCTGTTACTTCAGGTGAGTGCTAGTTTTCCCATTGCCCTTTCCATTATATGCCTGTTGTTTTATTTTTTATCTTTCAATCCCTGGTACGGCAGAGACCGCGCCTGTTACGTTAACCTATAAAGCTAATCATCAAATAATCGAACGTAACCTCAGTAAATCTATGAAAATCTAAGAATGCATCAGACTCAGCGCTTGCCTGAATATGTAACTTAACTTGCATTCTCCCCGCTTTGACTTTGACGTGATCCTTTTGCATACCACCACTTGTGTTCTGATTCGCCAGGTTTATGAGTGGCGTAACTAGCTTAGCCGGCTTCTTTGCCGGCTTCTTCGTTGGATGCAAGTGCTGTCGTGGGTGCACACGTCGGGCTATCGCGTGACTGAGAGCCCGGTGCCACTGAACCTCGAGCACCTAGTATGAAGCACGGGACTTCGTTTACAAAACTAGGATAAATAAATCGTAGAATTTTATTCTTAGAGCAATTCTGTTTGTTTTGCCTGTAGCATCATGTATAATGATCTACGCTGAAAGTGTACAGGATGTGTGGAGGTTTACAGCAAGCGTTATTTACAGGTCGCTTCGTTGTCGAAGAATCACAATTCACAAAAACTTGTTCACATCGTTCATTATCAACAACCTTTGTTGGATACTGTGGTACATTCACATCATCGCACAGCCACACGTGATCGCAGAAAATCCGGTAAGCAGCAGAAGAAAGCGCTCTCTTTTATGTAGTTTTACGTAATAATTCACGAAAGCGGACTTTGAAGTGCGCATGGTAGTGCAAAAACGCGACCTCGTTTTGTGTTTCACAACAGACCTGGTGCCAAGCGCTGCACGTGGTGACGCAGTACTTCCTGTTGTGCAACTACCTGTGGATGTTCTGCGAAGGCCTGTACCTGCACACACTTTTAGTGCTCGCCTTCATCGCCGAGGACAAGATCCTCAAGTGGTTCCTGCTCATCGGCTGGGGTGCGTGTGTAAACCGCGCGAAGACCTTGTTTTAGATTCTTTGGGCGCAGTTGGAAGGTATTTTCTGGGGGCGCGATGTTCCCATGAACAAATATAAGATATCCTAGTATAACCTGCATATTTTTTTCTTCATATTATAACACCATTTTGGCAACGTTAAGTGTACGTTTAAGAATGAGGGATAGAGAAAGGTAGAAATGCAAGACAGGGAGATAGATAACCCAGATAAGAATATGCCGTCTGCTACATTGAACTGGGGAAGCGGAAAAAGTAGAACATAAAACGTAAATTACAAGAGAGAGAGAGAGAGAGTGCATGCAACACGTGTTTGAATTGAAAAAAAACCAATTTATTTCGCGATTTATATACATGCTGTAATGCCTGCAAAGGCGATGCAGGTACTTAATATATAAATAAAAAACACAATCAAAGTGATCCCTATGAGATACCGCTGAGTTTTTGTATGGGAAATCAGCAGAACATAAACTAGCATTGCATGGTGTAATATTGCCAATCATGCCCACCCGGAAAGTCTTTAAGAATGAGGTGAGTGTAAAAGCGCTCAAATTGTTTTTCATTTTAGCGAACAGCCCGACTTGTAAACTGTGCCGCCTAAGTCCGTGAGCACTGGCAGATACCACTGGATTTGCTATTGAAAGCTTCGACTATTCCCGATATGAAAAAATGTACACACCCGCCGTACTTGGGGCCAGGTGTATGTATGTCATAATTTAATAACAGAACAACAGAACTTATGTACGCTTGAAGTACGCCGCTGAATTAGGACAACATGTATGTGTAGCATTTTCTTCATGTTTTCTTTAATGATAAATTTCTAATGCGTCCATAGTTACACAAGCACCCGAATGGCGTCTCGTCAACTTTTTCGTATTTCACACGCTTCACTGTCTCTTCGCCTTAATTGAGCATGGTCTCCAAGCGGCCCAGCTCTATGAAACATTGCATAAAAAGGTGCTTCCAAGATGTGCCTCCTCTTAAACCATTCTCACTGCTCACGCTAAAGCTGAGTGCTTGCTCGATGTGCCATCATCATATTTCAAAGAACTGTTCACAGGCCTTACTATCATTCAGTTGTCTTTCAATAGGCTAAAAGGTGCTACTTCGTGAACTGTGAAACATATTCCGTATTCTGCTACCGCATACTGTCATAAGGAGGAATTTGCTTATCGCGAGCCGTTACGTCTTAAAGCACTAGATCAGGCACTTACACATCAGGCATTTTTGCGAAACTGCACATGTCATCACATCTGAGTCTACCTCCTCACTGCATTATACAGTAACCACAGGTCCCTCCTCACGCGACGCTATGTTTATACTTAAATAGCATACTGCCTGGCCTAACTTTGGAACGGGACACTAGGTTTTCTTGGAAGGAAGCGAGCTTTAGATTGCGCATTTGTTCACTGGAATTGTGGTAACTAAAACTTCCGCTGAAACCAAATTACCACTTAGTTATTGTCCCTATGAAAGTCTATGTCAATTACAGCAAAAGTTATCTCAGTCCTTGTTTCGAGATAATGTTCTCATAGTTAGAATTCCGTAGTGCTTCGTAAGCTTTTAGTAATTTGTGTTTACTGTTAGGTGAGAATGCAAAGACTGCATGTTTACGCTTAGCATCATAGAACAAAAGTGGTCTGGATACGTTAAGCCTTTTTTAAAAAGAAGAATGCGGGCCACCGTATAGAGAAGCATTTTCTTTTTTACAGGTTTTCCTTTGCTTCCAATAATCGCCTACGCCGTTTTGCGATCCTTGGATCCAGAAGCGTCAAAAATGTAAGTGACTATTATCAATTTTCTTATCTTGCAATATTTTGCAATTGCAAGGCTGCTCATTTCATTCGAAATGTATGTTTTAATATTATATTAATTATGACACAGTCTCCTATCTGCATCAAACACGGGCAGGTATACTTCTGCTTGAGTAGAATCCCTGCCCATGTCAGTAGGGTGTGCAAAAGAAAAGAAAAGCTGTGTCATACCGAAGCAGCATTAAATAATTGCGCAGGATATGATTAGGTAGTCAGGGACTTCTATGTTTGAACATTTCGTGCTTAACCTAAACAATTTAGTCGCGATTAGTACAGTGAAAATTGTATTTTTCCTCTCTCTCTCTAAATAGGTGCTGGGTCGAGCACGACGTCTGGTATACGTACATACTCAGTGTTCCTGTTTGCTTCTCTATACTGGTAAGCTTCCCCGTTGATATGATAAATTTCAGTACTCAGCGTGTTGCCAGGTTGATAACACGCTTTTGTTTTATAAAAAAACATATATTCACGTAACCACAATGTCTTTGCCGTCTTTTGCAGCTGAGCTTTGCATTCCTCGTCAACATCGTCAGGGTCCTGGTCACAAAGCTTCGAGCCGTCAATTCTCCTGACAATGAAAGCACAAGGTACATTTCCTTTCATTGAGTTAGCATTCTTAGAGTACTTCGCGCAATTTCCGGGGGCGAACTGTCTATGCATGCGTGTCTCTGTTGCCTCTAAGCGTTTTGCCGCCTACCTGGGTTGCTGGGTGGTCCATTTTAGAATGCGCATCGAGTCGGGCTGCTGTGATGAGGAAACAGGATTCGAAACCAACTGTCGTACCAACTTGGGTCACTGAGTATGTGGCAATGCGCACATTTGAACCACTCATCAACAAACGTCTTTCACGCCGACATGGATCACTCCGTATGCGGGACTGTGAAGGTACCGCTGTTCAATGAATGTCTTTGACGCCGACTTGGAGTCCGGGGTGTGCTGGTCTTCAATGAACGTCCCTGATGCCAACTTGGGTAAAAATGTATGTGCCACGGCGAATATACCACTCTACAATCAAGAAAAAAAATCCTTTAAGTTTATCCGATGCTGGGCGGAATCAAACCCACGACACAAGTGCTCCTCAAGTCCCGCAACCCGACAGTTTAGGAGGCTGCTCCGCAGATGATATGGGTATGTGCCGCTTTTCATTAGACGTCTGTGATGCCAATGCTTTAGCGAGCTGCGCCGTGAATTCACTTGGCTATGTGCGGCTCTACAATGAACCACTCGCCAACTTGGGTCACTCAGTGTGTGAGAGTGGGTGTGCGGAAAGTGAGGGAGTCATTCTCACTGTTCTCAGGCACCGGCATGCCACGCTTCTGCTCTCGGAAGCCACGCGCGGACTTCTCGGTAGCGCCACTAGGTGACACGGCGTGTCCAGAAAGCAAAACGAGGGAGGAGCCCAGTTGCTGCATGACGCGTTTCTAAGCATTCGCGAGCACCGGCTGGGCCATGCATTTGTCAGGCCACATGCAGGCTTCGCGGAGCACCCCTATAGATGGCGCAGAGTGTTCTTAGGGAAGCCAGAAAAAGCACTCACGCTGCTGTACACGCCTCATACCTAACTCGTTTTGACAGGGGCAATACGTTGTCTCACCATACTGATCCAATGCTAAAGGCATTACATTCAGCAGTCATCGTGAGATGGGCAACCCCGATGAAACCGCGTATGTAACTGGGAAACATCTTGTTACTGGGAAATAATTCGTAATTCGTCAAGTTCAGACATTTAATTGTTATAATATTGTAACTGTAGGTAATCCGTACCTTTACAATTGGTTAAAAAAACAGGACACGTCACCGTGGCCTCGACATGGTAATTTGATGCAATAAAAAAATGACAGCAGATCCACGAATCCCGGCCGCGGCGGCCGCATTTCGATGGAGGCGAAATGCAAAAACGCCCGTGTGCTTGCGTTGTAGTGCACGTTAAAGAACCCCAGGTGGTCGAAATTCATCCGGAGCCCTCCACTACGGCGTGCCTCATAATCAGAACTGGTTTTGGCACGTAAAACCCCAGAAAGAAGAAAGAAGAAGCAGATCCACGAGGTGAATGATGATGAGTGGGCGAAGCTCCGGAGGGAATCATCGGATCTCCCGCTTAAGGGGACGCTAGCACAAACGCGTTAGAAACGTGCAGTACTCTCTAGTAAGGGGGAGCGGCCACAGCGTCTTACGCAGCCATTTACACATGCCGGAACGTGCACCGCGTTTGCCGACGCCATCACATGACTGCTGAGAGAGTATACCCCCCGTATTCATAAACGCTCCTCGACTTGAACTTGACTTGCCACCGCTTTGGGCAGCGCGTTCGAAACGCGTTGAAGGTAAGGTGGAGAGGCCACAGCGTCTTACACCAGCTTCTTACACGGGCCGTAACGCGCTAGCACAAACGCGTTAGAAACGCGCTAGAAACGCGGCCTTTCGTTAATGTTGGGTATTTATAGCCATCGTGGTGCGTTTGTCCATGTCCGCTTCGTGGCGTAGTGGGCTAACGCCGCGCGCTCGGAAGCGAGGGGTCCCTGGTTCGATTCCGCGCTACGGACACAACTTCGGAATTTTTTTCTCATTTTTCTCAGACTGGTTACACACTACTACTACTACTACGACGGGGACGGAACGGGAGCCGCTATAAGGAGCTTCGCCCCTAAAAAGTATAAAATAATAAGAATAACTGATTGGTAGATGTGGTTTGGCAAAATAGCCTAAGTTTATATGATCGTCCTGAAGGGGTCGGATATGCCGAGAGCAGTTCTTGCAATGAAACCAAGCAAACGTAAGCTTGGTGAAGTGGCCTGGGAACGCTGATCGTCAACGGGAATACCGTAGTCGGCAGAAGGAGCAACGAGAACAGCGACAGGAACTAGGGGTTAATGAATAGCAAGAAGAGTAAAGGAGGTGTTCAGAAGCGGATCGTAAACGCCGTCAGACCGCGACGCTCGAAAAAAATTCTACAGAAATTCTGAGAATTGTCTACTAATGCGTAAGCATTCTTTGGCTCCGGAAAAAGCGATGGGTATACATGCATAAGCTAGTAACATAAGCAAGCAAAAGTGAAGTAACAGCCGAGCCAAAGAATAATTACGTATTAGTAGACAATTCACAGAATTCATGTAGCATTTTTCGATGATAACATTTAACCTAACTAAATCAAGTTCATCTAGCCTAAGCTTTTACCAGCGAAGCTGTTTAAGCCAGCCGTAATTTTTGGTGCGAATCAAGAAACTAGAAAGAAAATAAAATATACTTTCATGCCGAGGCGGGATTCCAACCCGGGTACCTCCGGTTGCAAAGCGGGCGTCGTAACCACTACGCTATACAGCCCTTCCTTCTTCTTCTTTTATTGCAACTACCCTATACAGCCACGCTTGCAGAACATGCGTTTATGTGAACCATATGATTGCGTCCACAGCTGGCGCGTTCGTACGCTTGTGCTCTGCGAGGTGAAGAGGTTTTGCGTGCTATGAAAGCGAGAGAGACGCATTCACAGAGCGGGTGTCCTGGAACTCGGTGTCGGCATTGGAAGGCGGTGTCGGTGTTACAAGATGCGCTATACAACGCGCAGTGACGTCCGTAAGTCTGAAAAGGAAAGTATCATCATCATGAGTAATAAGATGAAAAGTTCGCGCGCACTTCCTGGAAATGCTGGGCTACGATCGCCCAGCTTCGCTGTTTCAAGCGTTGCGCGGCCGAGTGCAAGGATAAGCGTTTTTTTTTCTTTAATAAACATTAATTCAATCAATCAACGCAGAGGCACGCATGTTAGACCTTGTTCTGCATAATTTTGTTCCGTCCATAAATGTTTAGCAATTTTTTTATTGTTGTTTCTTCAGAATAGGTAAACAAATGAGCCTTTATTCTTGCAAACCGGCCTGAATTTGAATAGAAAAAGAGCGGATACCGAAGCGATGTATTCAACCAAGTTTTAATTTCAATGTCTAGCGTGGCCAAGCTATATTCATCTGACGTGGAGAGACTCGTAATGATGACAGTAACAAAAACTCTATTCTTAGTTTTCTGATGGCAAGAAGCTCTCAACGCGATATAACGTGGTGCACATCATTAAGCAATTTGCCAAGACAACGCTCGCTTTACAGCTGCGGTTAGGCATGGAACAAGAGTAGCTGCATTTTTCTTGCGTGCAGTACGATGCACACCGCACGCGGACGACTTCTCAACTTGTGTAACGACATCAGAATTTGTAGATTTGGAACTAGCTGGAGACATGGTAAAGTTATAACATTGCAGGAAGCCATAGGTCAAGCTTGGGAACTTGCCGGGAACTCGCAGTTAGCTGTTTCGTTTTATCAACTCCGAATAACACAAATCAATACGCATTTGGAAAGCGTTCAAAGGAAAAAGATTGACATGTTGGACTTGGTGTCAATGGCTGCACGTTCGGTTCTCCTTTAGATTCTGTCATTCAGCTTCCTTTATTGCTAATTTGTCATTAGTAGCTCCTATTTAATGGTTACACCTAGAAAATTAAAATGTCTATTGTTGGCTTCAATACACTCACAGATGTGGAACATCTCACTTCGTTGCAAACGCTGCTTCCCAAACACATAGGGAAGCTGTAAATGCATATCGGACTGTCCCAAGCAACTGCTCGCTGTGGCATTTGTTCGATTCCACGTGCTAGCCGGACAAAAACTCGACTTCTCGTCTGTGTTTTCGTGAATACGCGTCATTTGTTGTATTCCAGCTTACTTTATTTGAATGATGAATTTCACTTCTACATAGCAGCTCACAATGAGGTGAAAAAGCACTGCTTGATTTCAGTTTGCTTTAAAAGTTCAGTATCTCGCAAATGCGGAAAAAGTTGAAAGCTCAACTGAAGCATGCAATAAGTTTTTTAACAGCGAAGCTGTTTAAGCAACCGTAATTTGTGGTCCGTAGCCATGGTAGCCATGGCAACCCAGAGGAGGAGGAGGAGGAGGCGGAGCATGCACGCGGTCTCCTCGAGAGCTCCCTGCCTTCCCGACCCCGGCCTCTCTTCTCTCCGTGGCGCGCTGAGCCAGGAGAAAAAAAAAGGCGCAAGCTTGCACAAGGCCGCGCAAAGCACAAGACACAGCGAAGCTGGCCAATTGATATCGAGCGGCTAGCCTCCAACGCGTTTGGCGTCAGCAAGCGACAGCGTTCTTGGTTAGCCTGCCTGCTTTTGTGGCATGCCAGGAGCGCTGTCGCTCGTAGGCGCCCACGCGTCCAGCGCTAGTCACACGAAATGTCGTGAAAGGGAAGGTAGCTCTGAAAATGTTCACTCGGGAATACCTTCCTAGATGCGTAGTTAAGTTAAACCAAGTTAAGACCTAGCAGGAACCAAGTTCATACCTAGCAGTAGCAGCCAGTAAGCTTCGCTGTGCCTAAGCTTTGCCCGACCGAGTGCAAAATTTTCAGGAAGTTCGAGCACTAAACGTCAGTCGTCCTAGTTTCTGACAACTCGTGCTCATGAAGCAGCTACACCAGTATTCGCTAACTAATTTAGCTGCATTGTTCGTAAGAGCAAATTCTACCAATTCCTGATGTTGATTAGCCCAGGTGGTTGGCCAATGAAGATCTCTTACTTACGAAATGCTGTGCAAATTCAAGCCAATATTTTTATAGTATTCACTGAGCAAGCATCTGATAACAGCGATGCTTAAGTGTCAAATTTAAGAAAGCTCATTTATGGGCATATTCTGAAAGTACTTTCTGGGATTGCAATTTGTAAAATATTTGAAGAGCATTATGTTACCTTGAAATATATACAGTGTCTTTATGCACGAAAGAAAAACTTATATAGATGTGCACGGATATTTTCTACTTCCTCTGGGAAAAGTGCTGAAAACGACCATATTTATAGTAGGACCTTATATTCTTAGCAGATGTCATTAACATTTAGCTCAAGGGAGCTGCTGACTATGGTTTCAGTAAGTCCAGAAATACCAGCTTTGCGAACTCGCCTCTGAGTGACAGCACTGACATTCACTGACAGTACGACAAAACATGCGGCTCTTTCTTTAGGGAATATTTCCAGTACGAAATGTGTAGATTAATTTAGAGAATACATTTCGCCTGCATCGTTGTCAAAAGCTAGCTACATCTTGACGAGATATATGTCATATGCTATATTCTGTAGTTATATTGCGTTCTTTATGAAGCGTGCTCAGAAGCTCTTTGCGCATATGTTATGAAAAATGAGCCTTGGTTATATAACGGATGTCTACACTCTCTCTCATTAATCTTTAAAAAATGAGCATAAAAGTTTTTCGGAAGATAAAGCTAGCTATGTCACGTGGCGGGGGATCTAAAATGCAGTGCGGAGCACTATAAAGAGCAACGACTGAAGTTCGTTATGGATTACATGCTTATACAATACTGAACTGGAAATACTTGGCAGGTTCAAACCACAAGTTGAAAAAATTATGTTTTGCTTTTCGGAGATGACCCCGGTAAAATCAGTTAGCCATGACATTATGTGGTTGAGCTTCACAGAACTAAGCAGCATCCATTTGAGCGTCAGGTTCGGCAATTATTATAAAAAATATGCAATATTGGACCTTTGCGTGCACTTCAGTGACAGTATGGTGACGGTAGGAAAAAAAAACTGCAGTAGTACCTTCAATGCTGTAGACTGGAAATTGAGGTTCCTCAATCCTTCTTGAGTGGAAATTTGGAACGAAACGGAAAAGAATCATTACGCATGTGCGACATAAGTCTTCTTCATGTGAATATTCGGCAGCTTTGCCAATAGTTGACATGTGTTATGGCTGATAAGTGTCTTGTTTTGTTCTGCTGAGAAAGTTGTGGTAAATAATTTTGAACGATGCGCTGAAGATGGCGTGGAGGAAAGAGTGAGGGCCTTGCAGTTCTCGCATTCCTTGCCACGGTCAAGCAGCAGCCCTTTCAAACGCACTGATGTACACTGGCGTCTGTAATGTAAGGGCAGCTATCAATTGAGGGTCTAACACATCAGTGAATTATTAGCAGTTTTTACTTGGCATCAACAAAATGGGTGCCGAAATAGCTACGTTACAGCGCTGC
This sequence comes from Dermacentor silvarum, assembly GCF_013339745.2. Taxonomy (NCBI): domain Eukaryota; kingdom Metazoa; phylum Arthropoda; class Arachnida; order Ixodida; family Ixodidae; genus Dermacentor; species Dermacentor silvarum. The sequence goes on from NC_051155.1 coordinate 128,342,647, forward strand.
TATTGTAATTTGAGCGCCGGGAAGAAACAGATGTCGTAATAAAGAGTTTTATTCTGTGGCGTTTTTGGTCACCCAAATCCTGGTAGGTGCTTTATTTGCCGAGCGGATGAATTCGCCGTATGACCAGGCACTTTTTCACAGCAATACAGCTAAGCTAGAATTCTGTAGTGTCTCTAACGAGGCTAGGCGCGGTTCTGATAAGAAGGGTGCAGCACGTCATTTTCGCGTTGATGGAAAAAGAAGGAGGCGGGAGGGGGGGGGGGAGGAGTTTTTAATGGCACTCTGTGCTACTTCACACTGACACTTGTCTGCTTCTTTATTGTGCGTATTCTTCAGCTACAACCCTCTCTGATATTTTTTTTTTCAGGAAAGCTGTGCGAGCAACTGTGATCTTGCTTCCCCTTTTGGGTTTGCACTACGTGTTGACTCCATTCAGACCAGACAAAGGCTCCATACTGCTCGCCTACGAGGTCATATCGGCACTGGTCACATCATTACAGGTACCAAACTGCCATGCTCTCTCAACGTTAAGATGCTGCATAGTCACGCATTATTATTCCGTAAGAAGTACGTGTTGTCTATTGCTACAGCGAAAAAAGTGTAATTTAAAACACACAATTTCTGCCAGAGTACCATTTGGTTTTATGGTATTCTTTATGGTATCTTCTTTATGGTATCGTACTGTCGCAGTGTCAGAATGTTTGCAGGGTGGAATACCGACGGCGCATCCTTGAAGCGCTTGTCCATAATTTTGTTGATAGCCAGAGATTTTTCATCAATATTTGTGGAATTGTGTTCCGCTAATACAAACTGCATTGCTGGCCAAAAAATTAATTTAATGAAAAAACAAGCCATAAGAAAAAAACCTTTGATGTGCTATTTCTTTCAGGGTCTTTGCGTCGCACTTCTCTTCTGCTTCTTCAATGGAGAGGTCAGTAAACTGCATGTTGGTACACGTGCCAACCTTATCTAGTTTTTCCGCCGACACTAGTATGCAATAGTAGAAAGAGGGCACATAGCACATTTATACATGTATGATCATACTGGCATGAGGTCGCAAGTGATTGCTTCAGTTTAATTTAAATGTTTCAAAAAGGAGCGAAAACGTGGCACACGTCATACATACTCCGTAGCGCAGAGTATCATTACCTGCTGCTGGCCTGAATTACTACCCACCACCGCTTCCTGAGCTGCCCATGGGCGTCTTGCGCTGGAGTTTGAGGTATAGTAGCGGTGCCTGGTGGCGGCGAAAAACGTTATCTGGGTAGTACCAGCTTGGATAGTATTGAGCCCTGGCTGTGGCGAAGCACGTTTCTAGCCCGCGTTTTGCGTCGATTTGCACTTTTATCTGCCCTGTTTCGAGTGCGAAAAGGCTCTTCACTTCTCACAGACAATGGCGACCAGGCTGCGAGCTGGCCGTAGCCTATAGTTATACGCAAACAGATTCTCTGTGTGCCGTGGGACGTAATGCTGGAAGCAGAAGACATCGGTGACGCCGACCCGGAGAGACCTATCTCAGCCTCGAAAAAGCGTCACCGTCTTTACTTCTGCATCGTGGGCTGCCATGAACAAGAAGGCCTGAATCCCAACATCAGATTCTACCGTTTTCCTTCAAGACCTCATGAAGTGGAGCGTCGGGCGCGCTGGATAACTGCAGTTCGTCGCGCTGGGTAAGCGAAATGGGAGACCGACATAGCAGCAGGCATGGCTGGTGATTCACGATTCGAGACCCGGCCACAGCGACAATTAACAATTCGACCGGTGCGAAGTGGTGAAGTGACCAGGCGTGTGCAAATGACCACAAATGGTCGGGCTGATTCGGTGACAATTCACTACCCCACTACGAGCAGCACAGGTTAGAGAGTTGAATGTGCTCATCCTTGACCTCAAGCCAGCACGTTGAGGCAGCAGAGCAAGGTAGTATTCATTGCAGCAAATCGATGTTCGAGCGCTGTCATTAAAAGCTACATCAAGCGAGCAGCGCACGAGCTCGCGCTGCAGTGCGATTCGCACGTACGTACGTTACTGCGAGCTTATATGCATTGCATCAGTTATTTATCAATTGCTAAAGAGACAGATGGCTGCTACTACAGCGCAGGCATCATTGCTTGTCTGGCGGCATGCAGTCAACAAAGATTGCAGGAGACCCGCCGTTTAGCGGCATGTCGAAAGACCGCTGCCGTCGCGGTGCGTACGATCGTGCGCTCGAGCAGTTCGTACACCGCAGCATGCTGAAAGACCGCTGCCGTCGCGACGCGTACCGTCGTGCGCTCGAGCAGATCCGTACACATGTCTGCTTATCGCTGCTGTGAATTCATTTATAGAAAGCATTTCCTCGCGTTTATGCGCCTGAATCTAGCAGCGTGCAAACCTTACATGAAGTTCAACTTCGCAAGTGCGTGACTCGCTTCACTAGCGATTGACACCGCGCTAAAACTTCGCTGCTTATTTCTTGAGCGGCGTACACGTATTCGGCGTTGCATAATTTCTTGCCTTTACGCAGCATGCCACCCATGGAAAAATCTTCGGCGCCCGATATTCGCTGCAAGCCGTGGTACAACACAACCGAAATTGGCGGATTCATATTGTAAACGTGCTTCCCGGAGCATACGACTGAGCTTGGTACTACCCAGTTTCGGATTGAGGGCGCTTTTTAGCACCGTTTTTGCAGTGCCCCCTGGGCAACGCAAGAGCACCATATACTTTCGAAAGCCCGGAGATGCTGCACAAACGCTCTAATAGTGCACTAGACAGATGAACGGAACACAAAAACACGCGTTGTCTATAGTACTGCCTATAACGCGTGGGACCACCCACCTTATATTTTACTGCTTGCCTTGATGCCTTCAACTTTTTTTATGGGTGATGCGAATACTGGTTCCTTCATGTCTGGTCACACATATGAAAATAAGCATGCGTCATTAAAATCACACCCATAGCCTGCAAGCGCGATATCTGTACCGACAAAAGCTGATAACTGTATGGCTGAATCTTTCCTTCCAGGTTTTGGGCGTTCTGCGGAAAACGTTGTCGCAGACGCCGTGGTTCAGGAACGAGGGTCGCCGGATGTCATACGCTAATACCAGCATCAGTGTAAGTCGCTTTAGGAAATCTCCACAGAAGTATAAGTGCGTCAGTGTCATTTGAAACGCAGTGCGATGAATACAGTGTTCTAATGGTGTCTCTCTTTGTGTTCCACATGCCTCCCGAAAAGCTTCCACCTCTGTAAAAATAAAAAAAAATCAAGAGGGCTCGGCATTTTCAAACTCTGTCACTCTATTTTCTGCATGAACATTGACATTCCACCTGTAAGCATCATATCGCATGGCTTCCAGCCTGAAGAAGCGGAACGCCTGCTCGTACCTCCTCCTCTACCACGGCTTATCTCTCCACGGTGCTCTGAGCCCATTCAAAACAAAAAAAAATAATTAAAGTATGTACAGTGTCTCTATGCTGACTGTCACGTTCGCTGTTGGTGCTGTGTTGTATCTGCTGTGTAAGTTGGCTCATGCGGCTTCAGTCATTGTGTATTCGGCTCGCAGGGTATAATGTACGCGTAGGTTACTTCCGCACTAGAGTGCCTTTCTGATGCCAATGTACATGAGCATCCCAGCAGCACCATGACTAGTTCATGTAAAGCGCATACACGACAATATTTTTGTATTGTTTTTTGCCTCAGTCATTGCGTCCTAGTAGCGTGTCTGAATAACCCCACTCACCCATTCAGCATCTTCTATGACCCCCTCCTTGCAAATTCCACCTTCTCCCTTTGCACATGCATTGCCTTGTCGTATTTCGACGCATTGCGTGCTTGATACAATGTAGAAACACTCGAAGTTATGCTTGAAGGGAATTTTCAACGCTTTTTTTAGCATTGTAAGTCGTGACTAGATTGTAGACGATGATGACTCCTACTTATGAGGAAAATGTGTCAATTGTGCTCAAAATACCGCCTGCGCCTTTTTTTTTCAACTTTTTTTTGAAATCTCGGCCTCTCTTCGGGCCTCTTTTGATGCACTTATTAGGAGGACTGTTATTGGCTAAACTTCATTAGGAGGCCACGACTAAGGAGTGCTTTCGCCCTCCCCGCACGCCCCGAGCAAAAACTAAGAAATCTCTTTACCATGATATCGGCGGCCCCATCTGGTGACCGAGAGGTACCACTGCACCGCTTAGAATAGTTTCAAAATAGGGCGGTTCGATATGATGATGCGTGGTCCAGACTCGGAGATAAATCCAAACCAAAGCAATCTGGGATTCTTGTTGGAGCGTGGTATCGTTTAGCATGATCGCTCCAACACTGCTTGGAACACCAGAAGGATTACGAATAGGAGGGAAACACCTACAAAGGCATGGCGGAAACAGCGTTTCAGTGCCGATATCTTTACAAAAATAATATTCATGCATTTTCTGCTGAAAAATTCGCAAGGTCATGACCTTTACTATAGAACATATGCCAGAGGTTTGGTTAATTGTGTTGCTGGTCCCCTTTCAGAACCATTACTCAGAATCAAATTATACAAAAGATAATCTCTTTTCAGTTTTATTCCTGACTGCTTGTAAGGATGAAATTGCCGATGTTCTCATCTTGTTTGCTTAGAGTTGTAGAAACATGATCAAGGTGATGAAGCCGCTTGCCCCTCTCGCGTCGTACGTTCTTTGTTATTTTATTCAGTCATCCTAGGACTGTATGACAGATCTGTAAAAGTGCACCAAATTGACGTTGATTTTGAGCGTAATGAAAAGCCAATGATTTTAAAATTATATGTACGCCGGCACAAGCTTTCTGCTTGTCACCAGCATGCATCGCATCTTGTTTGGCGGCTGTCGCATTGCTGTAGTAAGGCGCCCTAACACGCCTTCTGTGATGATCCTTGCTTATGACAACCTTTCCTCTTACAGCCCCGTTATCACTGCTTGCACCCCAATTTTTCCTTACCCCGAGTTCAAGCCCCTTCCCACTCAAGTGAGGCGCACTTCCTTTCCATAGTACCTGCCACAGGGTACACTTTCAATGTTGTTAGAAGAGTGTGCTACTTATAGACTTCTGTGCTGATTTTCGGGACTGTTGACCGACGTAGTAAACACTGTGACTTTCAGAAAGTTGCCTTGATGCTCCTGCCACTTGAGAGCATAAAAATGCATAACCAGCCGTTAGCCTGTTATGCGCCCATAACGTAAAAAAGGGCTTCAACAGAGCTATCGGTAAAATCTCTAAAATGTATCGTGAAAAGAATTTTAAAATCGTAATAATGTCACAAATTAACTGAGGTCTCCCAGCATAGGAATTGTTATTCGAGGCAATGTCTTTAACAGAGGCCCAATGGTATTCAATACAGGGCTCACATTTTGTGAATTCTCAGCTTGTGGCCCCACCCCTTCTTCAACGTACTGCCTCCCCTCTTCCCCTTTACCTTCTGTTGTACTTCGTGGTAACTGCATTGCCGAAATTTACTCGTATTCCCAATGAGCTGTGACAAAGAGATTTGAGAAAGTAAGCGCGCCTCGCATCTACCAATTAGACAGTTTGCTATGGGGTGGTTACTACTACTATAGTACGTATCTTTCATCTCTCCAAAGTACCATTGGAGCGCACAGAGGAAGCATCTCTGATGTCACGTCATTTTTCGCTTCAGTGTGGCAAGGGTTCAAGGCAACGTGTCCTTGTATGTGTCGTAGATCCTCGTTATCGCATATTCCCAGAACAGAAACTGAAAAAAGTGCGTGTTATTCGAACAGTCTAACGATCAGGAATAGCAACCTTAAGTTATATGAAAGAAGCGGTTGAAACAATTTATTGTGGCATAAACCTGTCGTGCTGACAAATCAACTGCACTGACGTTCGCACAGACAGCTGTGGTGACGTAAAAGCTAATCTTAACAATGTGCATAATTATTATAACATCTTTGAACATGGATGAGTGTTGAATCAAATGACATGGGGGGGCATTGTTAGGGCGTCTTTCAGGGCGTAGTCTATCTGGCAAAAACCGCGATATTATGCAAAGCTGTGCGTAGATTTGAAATGCAGGACAACTGGATATAATACTCAAATCAGACGTGGATATTTTTCACATACGCTGCTCCTTGAAAACAACCAGAACCAGTCAAGCAAGAGTGCATTCGCTTGCAGGCCTGCTAGAGAAGTGCCATTTGATTACAACATTGGTATCAATCAAGCGGTGCGCAGGTTATAGATATATTACAATGCTATAACGAGGATCTACAGTACTTGCATGTGTTCTGTAAACACAGCGTATCAGTGTGATATACGTATGTACAGAGTGTACAGATTATACTCCAGTTCGCTGAGCGTTCTGTTGTATGAGAAAGTCATTGTCATCGTCTTCGTTGCAGAATCCTGCCACTGCAGTGTGCCAAATATGTAGATTAGTTCTATTGTGCCGTAAACACCGTGTGACCATTCGCGTTTCAGTGTGAAACATAATAGCTGCTAGTTGTTGCTGTGTGTCATCATGTACGAGTTGTACAACTTGGACCAATTGGTACCTGCGCAAGAAAACTACACCATTGCGGAAAGTTGTGTACAGTTCAAATAACACTGCTGTGTATCGGATGTACGAGCACAACGCCAAGAGGCCAATGTAGAAGCCCTAATTAAATAAATTGATTCTTGAGAGTGGTCTGGAGTATTCGCTGTATGCTTACGCGCTTTGTCGGCCGAATTTAAGGCACTCTGAAGTTTCCGCCAACTTTTCTTACAGTGTCTATACAAGGGCCATTATTTTAGAACTTCCTGAACGCCATTTGCATGATTTGCATGTTGGCTTTACGCACGCAGCGCACGATAAAAGGCTCAAATTGAGTCGCATGTGGTCAACATCTCTTATAATGATGTAATAATTTCTGAAAACAGTTTTATGTTGGCTCTCTTGCACTGACACTAAGATTTACACAATAGGATTTTTGTATAATGAATTTAATTATATATCAATTATATAATGAATACACCAATATGTGATTTGTAGCAACACTAGGCCAAGTCCAACAACGTGCCCTGTATGCTCTAGATATTACACAATACAATACCAACTAGCTGACCAAGTAACCTAGCGCAATAAAACACAAACTCAAGAAAGGGAGACTGCGTCTGTGTTTTATTGTGGTAGGTTGCTTGTTCAGCTATGGAAAGCCAACTAGATAAACAATTCATAATTCTGCAATACCAACTAGCCACAGGAATTGTTTCACGCACCCGTGTTAAAACTGTACACTTCAATTATAACTGCAATAAAGATGGGACGAATTGAATCATATATTTCGATAAATTTGTATTTAATAAACTATGTAACCCCACTTAAATGACGAGGCGTGTGCACTTTTGTATAACGGTCATTGTTTGCCTTGGCAGTGATGTGAAGCTACAGAGATGACTCGTCTAAGTTATTGCTCGATCATAACATACTACGTGGCCTTCAAAGGTGGACGATTAGACTACATTTACTGTAGAATTACCTAGCGGAATAGCATTCAGGTGTTTTCAGTTATCGAAGCAATCTCCAGAAGATCACGCAAAAACGCAGACTTTTGTTTTTGTCCGCTTTGGGCAGAACTAAAGCCCAGCTTACAGAGTAGCTGTTTCTTTTACAGTTTCTGCCAAGACGCCCATCTGATGGCAGAAGTCCGTCTGTGTCGCCAAATCACCTCCAGCAGACCTTGGTGTGAAAGAAGCCAATGCAGCTAGGCACTCCTGTAAAAAGAGTCACAATTGAAATATGGGTTTCATTCATGTTTTTCTATCTTCCTGAAAAGAAGTTGGGGGTGAGGAAGTGTGTAAAATGGCGAGATTTTATCATCTCACGCTGTAGCCGACATTCACGCTTTGCATCGACGTCCACGTTTGTACATATGAAGGCACACGTCTCACCGGATAATCATGCGACTTGAGAATAAAGAGACCTAGTGCTGCAAGGAACAGAATCAAGGTAATGGGAAAACTAACCGTACTTATGGCGTACGAGTAGTTTGCCTGCAATGTGAGCATGGTGCTTTCCATGATAAGTGCTATTTGTTTGTTGCGCATCAATAGTGTGATTTCATTTATTTATGACAGAATGTAAATATTGGCAAGAATTGCAGTACTATGTCGTCGCATATTTTTCGCGTTCCTTGTTACTATCGGTTAGGAATGTGTCAACAATTCCCAAATTACGCAAAGGTAGTTCTTAAAGAATTCTTCAGCCGGACACATTGCTATTTTACAATTTCTTTCTTTTTCTTTTTTAGCTCTTGGGGATATTGGGGTTTAGCGCTTCGAAGGAAGTCACATTTTGTTTTAAATAAGAAACGGCTATTTACATATCATTGCATTCGTATCAGCAATTGCACATTAAGACACCTCTGCATTAAACGCCGTTAAATTACCAATGTTTCATTTTTCTGTTTGTTAATAGCCACGGTGCAAGAAGATAGGTGCTTCGACGGCACGCCCGCGCTGGGGACGAGAGAGCGGCCACTTCGTGTGACCGGAAGTGAGCGCTGCCGCTAGGGGCAGCACGTGTTCAGGAGGCCTTGGAGAAGCGGCGCAACAGTGGATAATTTACGACCCCCGTCAGCATTTAAACTCCCATACCCAAAGATATGCAATTTTTCGTTATTTAGACGCCAAATCCAGAGCAGGTAGAAGGTTTCATGCCACTTACAGTCAAAATACCGTCATTTTGAGCACGAGAGAGACGCGTCGTCTGCTCGAGCAGACGGCGCGCTGCGCTTACCGCTGCTCGCCGCGTCGGAGTCAATCGGAATGTCGGCAGAAATATAAAGGAACGCTTCCTCTAACCAAGTAGAGTCGTTTTAAGCAGGCGAACGACATATATTCATCGAAATAAAGCACTTCTGCCGCGCTTGCCCATAAAAGCGCCAGCATAGCGAGCGAAAAAGTGGCCCCCAGAACAGGTGCTGCCCCTTGCGCCTCGCGCCGCCGTCGGATCACCTTCCTTTTTAAACCGTGCTAATAGCGTTGTTCTTTAAGCCCAAGCCTAATGGTGAAAAGTTGTGGAAGCTCTTAAATGACGCAGCTGGAATTACAACTGCGGGTCTATACGAAGAAAACTGGTCAGAATTGACATTTAGATTATATTCTTTCGACGCTCTTTGTTCTTTAAAGAAAATATAGCGCGGTCAAAATTGTCCTGACAACACAAGCGCGTGGCTCACAAAGAAGCCATGTATGGCAAGCTCTGACCCATGATTCGTAGAATCATGGGATGGCATGCGACGCCCATTGACAAAGAAAATGACATCCGCAGGTTAATGGGGAAGCAAACGGTTGATAACTGCATCCAGAGTTCATAATAAGCCGTCGCATGGCGACTGGGGCTACTACCGTAATAGGTTTTTCCTGAAAGCATATACCGTAAAACTACGATGTAATCTCTGCCTCTCGGGTTCTTATAAAATTACATGTGGCCAGGCTAATTACGAAAATAAAACGGAGCGCTTCATTCGTTGAACTATAGGTAAAATCTTGTCTCAAATTTTGATGTTGGTATCGCTACGCCGGTCTTTTTGCTGCTGCATCGACTCAAGCCACAAGTCAGAACGCATCATACGACTCATCGAGCCGGATCGAGTGCCAAAATGGCGGGACCACGTGATCACATTCTGCGTTAGGAGGTCATGATACACGAACCTCCTGGGAAACGAAACTGGAACCATTTCGTAGACATTATAGATAATTATTTAGGGAGCTCAGAAGCTTGCCAGTATTTTTTCTTGGGTGTCGATCTCCAGCAACTTCATACAACACAAAAAAAATGAAAGATGGTAACTGCGATATCAGCATTCATTCAGCGCGAGTTGGAACGTATTCATTAAGACCGCGCAAAAGGAACAATGCAGAGATGAAAGGAAGACGAGACAGTCACTATCTGGCCGAGTGCTTATGAGAATATAACGTTAAATTTTCCATCACATAAACTTAAAAAAAATTATGGGGTTTTACGTGCCAAAACCAGTTCTGAACTTAAATGAGAACAAGAAATGAAAATCGAATACTGGTTTCCTGTATTCACTATAAAAAAATTAACGCAGCTTAATTGCACTAAGTTGTGCAAGGATAGACAAACAGCGGAGCTGGTGATCACCTAGCTTATTCCAGTTTCTCTAGGCTCGGCTAAGTTTTGGTACGTTCGGCTAAGTTTTGCTAGGCTCCGTATGATACTCCGGATGAGCACGCAATCGCCGCATTTATTCTCGGCTGGCGGTACCACGAGCTTCCAGCTGAGCGGCTTCTTCTTCGGGAGTCTTGTACAGGCGTGAGCACGATTAACACCAACGCTCCGCAGCGTGGCCTGGACCGGCTTGGACTGACGCCAGCGCCGCGAAGTGTTCTGCGCGCTGGCGGTATGTTTGCGGCGGCTGATGATAGCTGGAGCGCAGCTCAATTTGACTGTTCAACTTGTCTTTCGCTTGTGTCTTCTTCTTTCTGGGATTTTACTTGCGAAAACCCGTTCTGATTATGAGTCACACCGTAGTGGAAGGCTCCGGATTACTGTTGACCACCCGGCGTTCATTGACGCGCACTACAACGCAAGCACACGGGCATTTTTGCATTTCGCCTCCATCGAAATACGGCCATCGCTCGCGTCTGACCAAGTCCGTTTCGCTATGTTTCGCTCGTGGCTGCGGTCGCACGCGCACCGAGAAAACACGTTGCCGTTTCTTATCTCAGCAAAGCGAAATGGCTTGGGACAGCTCGCTTTGCCGAGGTAAGCAAACCGCAACGTGTTTTCTGGGCGCGCGTGAGACTATAGCCACGAGCGAAACGTGGCGAAACGGACCAGACAAGTGAGTGCACTCTCCCCGCCGGTCTGACACAAGCGAAAGACAAGTAGAACAGTAAATCGATCTGCGCTCCAGCTATCGTCAGCCACCACAAACACACCCAGATAAAAGCGCACAACATTTCGCGGCGCCGACGTCAGTCCAAGCCAGTCCAGGATACACTGTGGAACATTCGTGTTAAGTGTGCTGGCGGCTGTACTTCTTCGGCCGTCCCATGCTACATTCACTAAGTGCAAAGTCTACGAGAAGTGTGTGTGGCGCCGTCGCAACGACGTGATCAGTGTGACGTCATGACCAAGCTTAACAAAGTGCTGTCATTACTAAGCAAAACAAGAATTGCGGCGCGAAGCAATGAGTGTGTGAGAGAGAGAGAGAGAAAATACTCTATTCCAGGTCAGACTAAGACATATAGATATTCCTCCATCAGGAGGACCGTGGCCAGCTGGTCGGCGAAGGCCGCCGACGCCAACCACACCCGCCTCTGGAGAGGTGGGGGTTAGGGAAGTGAGGGGATTGTAGGGCTGCGGGGCAAGAGAAAGGGATGTGCTCTACATTTTCGAACGTCAAGGGGCAGTTGGGACATGAGGGGTCTGAGCGGTAACGATAAAGGTATAGGCTTGCTGGAGTGATCAAAGTGTTGAGATGGATGGCCTTGAGGGCGCTAACTTGGGCATTGGAGAGACGAGGGTATGGTGGCGGAAGAGTCTGCAATGAATGCCGGAGGTGTTTGTAGTGCTGCTTTAGAGTTTTCTTATAAAAGTGTGCCTCGTCCGCTATGGGCGGGTAAGGCCAGGGGATCATCGGCGCCTGGCTAATATACTCCCGGGCAAGCTCAAGAGCGAGCTGCTTGCCGATAATCCCCGCATGACCTGGCACCCACACCACAGTGACCAAAGCAGGGGAGAGAAGGGAGAGAGCGTAAGAAAGGTCGTCATGAAGATTATCGGGAAGTCTGCTGTCGCGAAGAGCCCGGATGGCCGCCATGGAGTCTTAGCAAATGCGATACGGAGGAGAGGGAGGAGGAGGGTTAGTTCGTGCGTCGCGTGAACGATCGAGGCCAATTCAAGGGATAGAGAAGAAGTAGGAAGTGAGAAGGGGCCTGCGGTGGAAGTGATGGGAATGCCAGGGGGGGGGGGGGGGGGCGTCGGCATTGTTACACAAGCAGTGGAGCCATGAGTTTGGTAATACGCTGCCTCAACGTAGTGTGTGACAGTGTCGAGTGGGAAAGGGTCGTGGAAGTGAGCGCGGCCTTGTCGTCCCTCATGAAGATGTGGAGTCATATTAGAGGGAATGGGGGCACAGCGGAGATTGCTGGGAATGGGTCGTTGAGGGGGCGTACAGTGGAAAGTCAATGGGTCGGATGCCAGCCCGCTGCAGTAGCCAATGGCCCTGCGCAGAGCTGGATAGGCGGCCAAGTTGTCGATCCCTGTGGATGCGCAATATCTCTGCAAGGGGAAGAAATAGGTCTGTAGCGCATAGTTTGGCTGTGGATGCGTGTGTGGGAAGATGTACGGCAGCTTTATAGGGACTGTTTAAAGCCCATTGAATGGGATGCATTTGTGTCTGCGTAAGTGTGCAGTACAGCAGGGAATAAAGGATTTTGTTCAAGGCAAAGGCTGTTACAAGTTACTAGGATCTGCATTCGTCGAGGCCACTGCGCCGCTTGACCACTTGTCGGACTAATGAGTTACTTGGTGGTATGTGGTGATCGTGGACTGTATTGCGCGGGTGAAAGAGTGGTCTTGGAGGGGAAAGCCTAAAGCCCAACAGGATGACGTACAGGGGATGGGAGTACTGGGGAGATTGAGGAGGGGATTCACAGACCCTTGGTACTGAGTAGCGGAAAGGAGCAGCAGCTCAGATTTCTCTGGAGCCGCTTGCATACCGGAGCGGGAAAGGAATTCGGAAATGAGGTCGAGGCAGGATTGTAGTGTGAATTCCACCTCCCCCGGTGACCCGTGAGTACAACAAAGGGTTTTATCATCAGCGCAGAGAATGGACTGTAAGTGTGGAATCTCAAACAAGGCCTTTGCGAGAGGGGCTAGCCCGAGGTTAAAGAGGGTTGAAGAGAGCACGACCACTTGAGGTTTTCCGCGGGTGAGTGAGATGGGTGGGGATAACGTGGTCCCGAGTCGGAACTGCGCTTGTCGAGAGCGGTGAAAAGAAGAAACGCAAGAGTAGAGTCGGGATCCACGGCCGGTGTCTTGGAGGGGGGAGAGGATAGCGGCATGAAGTAGGGTATCGTGACAAGTGCGTGAACATTACACCTCGAAGGTTGAAAGAAAGTTTCCTGGAGAAGGACAAAGAGGTCTTGAGTAGGCATTCGGGGGCGGAAACCAATCTGGTTGTGCGGAAGGAAGTGAGTATCGTCGAGAAGATCCGTAAGACATGCGAGTACCATGCGTTCCATGGTTTTCCCGACACAGGAAGTAAGTGAAATGCGTCGCTGGTTGGAGAGTGTGGCGGGCTTGCCGGGCTTTGGTATGAGAGTAATGATGGAAGAGGTCCATTCATCGTGAAGAGTGCCCGTGGTCCAGTGTTCATTTATTTTGTGTAATATAAATGCTTTATCCGAATCAGGCATGTTCTTCAACAGAGAGTAAGCGATGTGGTCCGCACCCGGAGTGGTACCAGCCTTGTTTTGAGACAAGGCTGGTTCCACGTCTGGCAGGGTGAAGGGGCTGTCCAAACCGTTATTGGAAGGCCCTGTGTACTCAAGGTACAGGGGAGGAAGTAGGGAGGAATGTACTATCCGTTACCTGTTGAACGAGGGAAGTAGCACCATGCTCGGAAAGATGCTTTTGGATTGTGGGAAGAGGAGAAGGTTGAGGGCCAAGGAAGGACCGGAGGAGCAACCAGGCTGATTTTGTGTGGAGGGAAAAGTTGATAGAATCGCATATGCGATTCCAATTTGTTGTGTCAAGGGTGGAGCAGTGAATTAGCATGTCAATGTTGAGTGTATCTAAGGTGTGTCTAAGCTGGATGTTGTCTAACTACGACTAAGGACATGTTTATGGCATCTCCAGAGACGCATGAGGTGTGGGTCAGGGTGGTCCGACGGAGGGTTAGCTTCTATGTGATGGTGGCCTGAGACCATGTTCGCAGTGCCGACTCCACCCGCACACCATAGTTGGGAGTTGACTCCTGGACTCGCAGGTGACGAGAAAGGTCCCAGTTTGTCTGGGTCATGCGTTTTTTGGGTTTGTGAGTGAGGGTCAGTTTAATTTCTATTATGTTATGGACAGATAGGAGGGTGTCCGGAAGCACTTGACAAGGCTCTGGAGGATTGCGGTTATGGTGAAAGGTGAGGTCCGGCGTTGTATGTCGTTGTGTCGCGTGTCCGCCTCGTGTGGGCGTGGGTGTCGTGTGGAGGCGCTGCTTCTTGGCCGCGTTAGCGCAGGCTTCATCGGGTTCTTTCGAACTGGGCGTATTTTTCCTAACGGAGTGTGATGGCCTTGAGAATGAAGACACCATGGGGAGTAGGAATGTGGTTCATCAGGCCGAGTGATGGGTGTGGAGCAGGTGAGGCACAGGCGGTGGTTTCTGGGGCAGGCACACGTGTGATGTCCATAGCAGGCAGATAGTGCAATGATGGGCCCGAGGCTTATGGGGATGGCAGCGGAATTCGAGTCGTTGGTAGTACACGGAAAACGAAACGTGCATGCCGGCGAAAGTGATCAGGGTGGAGTTTGTGTTTCCCATGCGGCGGGCCAGTAGGATATCTGCCTGATAACAGTCTAAATAACGCAGAAGTTTCGAAGCAGTTCCGTGGATAACCCCACGGCATGAGCTGGTGGGAGCTGCGAGGTATGGAGCTACGGCATATATGCGGCCAGCTAGCGTGGTACTCTCAACTCTGAGAAGACGGCTTACGAGTTCGATGTGGTGGGTATTGACAATGGCGAGACGATTGCGATGGCGTCGATGGACTGAAACGTCGGCACAAGTATGCGCCGGTAGATTTGCCGCTCGTAAGAAAGCTGGGAGAATTTCCAGCAGCTCTGCGGAGGTGATGGAAGGCAACGCTGGCACGTGGACACCGACCACATGGAGGTTAAAACTTGGGCAGGCAGCAAGTCAAGGCTTTCGGACTTTTCCGGGCGTTCCGTAGGCCCACCTATCTGCGAGGAACGGCGTATAGAAGCAGTCTCGGCCTCAGTTTTTTTTCGCGCTCCTTTAAAAGAAGAGTTAAATGGTTCTGGACTTGGAAATGTGGGGAAGTGACCACATCCATACTTATCTCACGATTGAGGGGCTTACTAGCTCCAAGTTCTCCGGTGCCGTCCAATCCATCGACTGGTCGAAATTTAAATCAATTCTGGAAGACTGCTATCGAGACGAGATACCATCCAGCCTAGGGGACGCAATAAAAGGTGCCTTACAGGTTGCCATACATTCGACTTTGAAAAGCTCCAAACGAATCGAATTCGACATCGAGCTAGAGAAACTTCGCGCACTTCGACACCGTATGGAACGAAGATATAGGAGCACAAAGTCCATTCATGATTTGAGATTGGCCTGATGCACACAGAAGAAAATACAGCGTCGGATGAATAAGCTGGCTTCACAACGATGGGCGTCTTTCTGCGAGTCTCTGGATCCCCGAAAGCCTTTGTCTCTTATATGGAGAACTGTTCGGGGCCTCCACGCAACCCCTGGACCGCGCCACCTATTTTTTCCCTTGCCCTTTACCTACAATGCACCGAGATTGAAGTCGCATAATCCTTCTGTAGGAGGATTGCCGGTGTAGCAAGTTCCACTGGAATGCAGACTCCTGACCGCTCACCATCCTCACGTGATCCCCGTATGGAGTGCCCTTTTTCTCTGGACGAACTTGAAGCTGCGCTCGCTTTATGCAGGCATTCCTCAGCCCCAGGACCAGATGGCATTACATACCACGCTCTGTGTAACCTTGGTGAACGAGCTCGAATGGCACTCTTGCTCCTGTACAAGGACTCGGGGTAGACAGGCACCGTTTCCCAGGAATGGAAATCAAGTCGCCTGATACCACTCCTCGAAGCTGGCAAGTCGCCTTTGGACATGTCGTCATAACGTCCGATCGCGCTTGCAAGTTGTCTAGGAAAAGTAATGGAACGGATGGTTCTAACGCGACTGAAGTGGTACCTACAGCACTATGAAATTTACCCAGACACGTTGACAGGACTCAGGCGCGGCCCTTTGTCTATAGACAACGTTGTCGATTTGGTAACGTATGTCGAATTCCAGAAGGCCTGTAAAAGCTTGTCTGCTGCCTTGTTTATAGACGTTACAGGAGCTTACGACAACGTCACCCATGAAGCCATCCTTAGAGCGCTAGAAGTAATAGGACTTGGTGGCAAGACATACCTCTGGGTTCGCAGCCACCTACAGATGCGATCATTCTACGTGCTCACCGGGGATGGCCCGACACCCCAGTATTACAGTAGCCGCGGAGTCCCTCAAGGCGGAGTACTAAGCCCGACGCTCTTTAATCGGACCCTTATTGGACTAATCGAGATCCTGCCAAGCACCTTTCGACTCTCTATCTACGCCGACGACCTCTGTATCTGGACGTCGGGGGTGACACGGCTTCAGCTTCGCGCTCGGCTTCAGAAGGCGGCCTCATCGACATCATGCTACCTTCGTAAACAAGGACTGGAGGTGACGTGGAAAAGTGCGCAGTGGTGGCATTTACGCGGAAGCCAATGTCTGCATAAGGTATATCAATCAACCGACAAGTGATATCGTTCAGCAGGAGTCACAGGTTCTTGGGAGTTGTCATTGACAGAGATCTGTCCTGGACTCTTCACGTCAACGCGTGAAAAAGCGCCTGATGGCTTTTTGTTATCTGCTCAAGTTCCTTGCAGGAAATAACTGGGGGTATCCACATAATCCATGTTACAGCTATACAGGGTGTTGTTTGTTGCGTTCCTTCGGTACAGCCTACCTGTTATATCCAGCACCTGCAAAACTAATTTGCCTACAACTCAGAGCATTCAGGCGCAAGCTCTTGGGATATGCCTTGGAGTACCACGCAGAGCGTCAACGGCTGAAACTATCGCCATTGCTCAAGATTATCTAATCACAACGCACATCGCAATCGAGACTATGCGTGCACATGTCAGGCACACTGCCCGGACTCCTTGCCACCCCGTCGCCGCACTCACCGTGGAAAGACCCCGCACGTCATATAGCACAGCCGTCAGTGCATATCGTGCCTCGAGTACATCGGGGTACGCACCTCCGGCCAGGCCGGTGTCTCCTCCACGGTATTTGTGCCGTCCTGAAATCCAACTTAGAATTCCAGGGCTTCAGAAAAAGTCAGATCTATCACCGTCTGCACTGAAACAATTGAGCTTACTCCTGTTGCACGAGAGATACAGTAGTCATGTGCACGGCTATATGGACGGATCGACTACATCGACCAGTTCTGGTAGTGCTGTGTTTATACCGGCGAGAGGAGTAACAATGCGATTCAAGACGTCACATGTCACGACGTCCACGGCTGCAGAGCTCACGGCTCTACGCAGTGCACTTCAATTTATAGAAGCAGAGAGTCCTGGTACATGGGTCGTGTTTTCCGGCTCGAGACCGGCTTTACAAAGTATGCAACCAGTTCTCCTATGTGGAGCTCACGAACAACTAACGTACGAAATTGTCAAACTTCACCACGAGGTCAAACAGAAAGGCCACGAAATTATTTTCCAGTGGCTCCCTGGCCATTGTGGGATTGGTGGAAACGATCTCTCAGACAAAGCTGCTCGAGAGTCACATCAAGAGCAACACAGCGTTCCAATTCCTCTTTCCAGGACAGACGCTGGAAGGCACCTTCTTCACCTGGCACGCAAGCTCTCTTTAACAGAGTGGAACACGCCAAATGTAAGGCGCACTATAGGCTACACGAACTGAACGCTTCGCTCCAACTCCAACGTCAACCAGGGATTCACCGACGTGAGGCATCGCTTATACATCGGCTGTGGTTGGGAGTGGCTTTCACGAAGGCGTACTGTGCTTTGATTGGAATGACTGAAAGTGGTACGTGCGACGTCTGCGGCAGCGAAGCGAACATAGAACATTTATTATGTCACTGCGATCGATTTCAGTCGGAAAGACACACATTATCGAAGGCATTTCGACGGCTTCACGTTCGACCATTGTCCGTGCAGATGCTCCTTGAAGACCGTCCCCATCGCTCGTCGGCCCACAAAGCTGTGAAGGCCCTGTTGCCTTTCTTGAGGGCGACTGGCCTATGTGAACGCCTTTGAATATCTCACGCCCTCCGCCTGCGTGCGCGAGCTCACCGTGTCCTTCCTCCCCCCCTCCTCTCTCTATCTCTTCTTTCTATTCCCTCTTTCCCGTCCCCCAGAGTAGGGTAGCCAACCAGACACATTTCTGGTGAACATCCCTGCCTTCTCTTTCTCTCCTCCTGCTCCTCCTTCCGGGCGTTGTCCATTCTTCTTCAGGGTCATCCGACTCGATAGGGGTTCGAGTGGTGGTGGGATCTGACGTCGGCGTGTCGTCAGCCATGGCGGGATGCAGCGGTGGTAGGTTAGGGCTAGCGAGGCCGTCACCGCTTGAAAACTTGAAGTGATAATATTTGCTAGGAGATCGGGTGTAGGATGAAAATAATCATATCGGAAGAAAGCGGGTGACTTGCGGTTCCGAAGAGCAGCGTATTTTTGCGGATGAGACGATTTCTAGGACGATATGGGTGGATGATGCAGAGCGCGACACGAGCATCACATTCCTCCTTGAGGCGCTTGCCGCGTTCCCCAAAGCAATGACATGGCTGGCCGAAGCTGGGTAAGTGATTGCTAGGCGACCGCATTGACGGAGCGGGTCTGCTGGAACGCGGTGTCGGTGTTGCAACCTGCGCTATGCAACGCGCAGTGACGCCATCACTGGCGTGGCAGCGGAGCAGCGTTGCCGGAGCTAGGAGCAGCGAGGCGCAGATTTGGTAGATGGTTGCTAGGCAACGCAGGTGACGTCATCGTTTGGCGAGGTTTTTTATTCGCGACACATGGACTGACGGTCGGCTTAAACATTTCCGCGGTTAATACTGCATGCAATCGTTCTCTAGCTGGCCTTTAGACAAGTTGTGGAACACAAAGCGAATTTTGGAGGCCAGCGTTGATGCTGGCCTCTGTATCGAGTAGGCAAGAAACGTAAACCGATAACTTGTGTTCAATAAATCACTTATATAAAACTGAAAGTAGGATATATTGAACACTGGCTGCTGACGACCAAAGCGCTGAAACCACCCTCTCGAGATGGTTCTTATGCATGAGAGTGTAATTACTTTTTTGAACAGATCATCCAAACATGCTTTTTTGGGCATGTTTTTTTTTTTGTTTGACGGGATTAATTGATCTTGTTGCTTCGTTGTTTGCAGGTGCTCCTAGAGTCAGGTAGCAGGAGAGTTTAAACAGATTGGCATAGCTTTTTATTTTTTTCAAGCGAGCAAACAGGGTTGTGCGTCGCGTCGCGTGTTGTAGCTGGTGACGCTTTTCCTAGGTGACATGAAAACATTGGCATTGCTTTGCAAGCAATGCTTAGCAAGAGAAGGCTTAACAAGCAATGCTTAGCGGCAAGGTCGGGCGCGCAGAGAAGAAATGTGAAGTGGCCACGGATTCAAGATTCCGCAGAAGTATTTTGAGCAAACTTCTGAAGCCGAAGAAGGCCATAAATAGCAAAGCCGGTGAAAGCCCCACTTTGGACTGTTGTGAACGGACAAGGAAGCTAGCCAATGACGAAGTCGACAAAGTCTTTTATCAGTCGTTGTTAAGAGATTTGTGCTCGCCATAAGCATGAGTCCGGCTGGAAGCTACAGCGTCAAGAGGAAACCTTGCTGCCCTTTTTAAAAGTGAATACTTTGCTGGAGGGTTACAGTCGCTCCACCGATTTAGGGATCGATACTTGATCTCCAACAAGGGAGCGGCTCTAAGGAAGCCCCTTGCCGCTAAACAGCTTAAATCAATACAAGAAAAGCTTGTGCACTCTTCTCAAAGAACCCACTCTCCCCGCCGACACCGAGCTACGAAACAGAAGTTGCCTGCACGTAAAATATTAACTAAACAACCACAGCCTGCACGTCACAAATGGCCAGCATCAACATAAACAACTCTGGGCCCCGTGAAAAGCCCCGTGAAACACAGATCACTCAAAAGCGCCATCGAAAATGCTCCAACTAGCGAGAAGTTAGAAAACATGTTGTAAGGTGATTCAAACTCTAGTTGAAATCGAAGAAAGAAATCTTACTCAGCGAGTTGGAGGTTCGAATGGGATGCAGTCACTGCGCACGGTACTTAGTCGCGTGCCAAAAGAGGGCGTAGGTTTTTGTTACATTTTTCTGCACTACCTGGGGATCGGGCCATATTTTTACACAGCACGTATCTGTGAGAACGGTCCGTGAAATAGGCTAGAAGCACACATACCCTCGTGCGTAACGCCTTAGGAAAGACATTGCTTTTGGGGAAAAAAGGAGGGGGGGGGCATGTGCTCGATTTATTCGCGGGAAACGACGTCTCAGCCGGTAAAGTTCAGATTTCTACGTTAGTACCCGCATCATGCACTTCAGTGGCGGCCTCATAGGACTGCCATGGTGGTGTAACTTTTGTTATGTACTGCTGACGGCCACATTCGCGAACACCGTATGACGAGATAATATTTTTGAACGCATGTTTGGAAAGTCAAAACAAGATAAATATATTTCACCTGTTTACCATATGTGTTATGAAATTGCAAATTTATTGCGTGCGCTTTTATTCGTTGAACATGCTGATCGATATAAATACTACATCCTAAACATCTCAAGCGCATGGCTTCTGCACGTAACGTTGACCGGGCCTAGTTACCGAGTGATTACTTTCGGGGGCGGGAGCATTAGAACGTTGCGCTAAGGCTTGCAACTGTAATTTCTACAAGCGTCTTCTTCTGGTCGATAAAAAGCGTGAAGGGCAGCCAGAGGAACTGTTCAAACATTAATTTTGTTGGTAATATTTAGTAAATTCTCCAAGGGCTGAGTGGTTACTCACACATCAGGCACTAAGGCACTGCGGATAATTACGTCGACTTCACATTTTTGATACGTTTGTTTCTCAAAGACGCGAACGGCGTCCCGTCCGATTTGATGATAAACTTCAGTGAAGTCACGTGCACGCACCGTGTAACGCTCCGCTGAATCGGCCTCGCAGCAGAGTGAGACCCGCACTATACCTGCCGATTCTGAGACAGGCATTATGCGCACTCCCACTGTAATGTTCGTGCTGAGCAGGTGCGTGGAACTTTGCTTGTGATAAACTGGCCCTAGGATAGCCTAGAATAAAGTTCAAGCTTACACTGCATAATAGAGCAGTCGCCCGTATCTGCCGTGCTTAAACATAATTGACTATATTTCCAGAGGCTTTTGCAGGACAACGAAGGTGCCTGCTGCAGAGGAAGGCGAGTAATATAACACGAGGCTGAGTGTAGACATCAAGTGAACGTTGAACTAAATGTAATTCCTCAGCTTGCAGGCACACTTGCACACTGAACACAAGTAGAACTTATTCCATCTACATTAGTGAAGTATAAAACAAGATTGTGCCATTAAAAAAAACATACAGAATAACGAACCAATTAACGCAATAAAACTGTTCTTGAAAACTGCAATGGTCATAGCGATTCCTAAGCCGAACGGCTGATTGCAGAGAGTATTGGAACGAAGTCTTAGCGCTCCATGTAAAGCGGTGACAAAAACACACACTGTGTGTTTGTGAAAAAATTGTCGTTCCCCATACGATTGGCATCATTATAAAAGTACATTAGAGCTTGAAATACGGCAATAGCTCAATACACGAGTCCGGGATGATGCGCGCCCCACAAGTCAGTACTTCACGAGATCTACTTACATAGACAGCAAAATGAATAAATACAAGTGATAGTCGGACACTTCGGTTTGCAAACATTGCTCGCACAGAAGATAATGAAAGCACTACGCAACCAGCTTATTGAACAACATGGTTGTGCGAATGAGCACATATTTGTATTTTCGTAACCAATAGAGAAAGCAAGAAATTCTCTATCTATACCTAATTGGCTTTTAGGAAGGTCTAGTGCACACAGGGTTGTTAGTGCAAGACGCCATAATAATCAACAGTTTCATTATAGCGGCATAGAACCTAAGTCGTTGCAACAGCATAGGTTGCCTACGAACCGCACACTGGGGGAGGAAGGGGGGGCTAACCAAATAAGCGATTAAAAACACGGAGACGGGGTCACTTGGTCACAACCCTTATTTCAATTTTAGAGGAGAGTTCACGCAATAATGGGACTTCTCAACATGCGGGCGTTCGCCGTGGCAATGAGTAAGATTGACCGAGTCAGGAGCGGGGAGGGCAGCTCGGCTTCTCAGACCATTCCCTCGCAACATTTCGTGTGCCTTTGTTTTCGTTATTATTAAACACTTTTTTAAGTCCTCGAGCTAAACCCATCCTGAACGGTGGTTTACAAGTGAAAGTGGATAACCTAAGTTTCAGATGTAGCCTCTTGAGGGCACTTTAAAAAAAAATCACCGATTAGGATAGTCGCTAATGCGAAATTTGGGCACAGATGTTTAGGTGTTTTGAATTCACAATATATTGCGGCGAAGAATTTGATTCTGAACTACAGAATCCTCTAGGTGGCTGTGCTGAGGCTCTGCCCAGGCCACTCGTTTAGCAGCAGCGGCAGACGAAGCATTTCCACCGGTTGCGTCACTCATTGTTCAGAAAGAAAGCGTGAACACGTGAACGCGTGGCTCGCGCTGAGCGCATTCTCTAGCGGCGGCGGCGCAGGTGAAGTAGCGCATGCGCAGTGGATCCGAAGCCCAAGCCAGTGATTTGTTTCCATATATGGTATCGGCGGACGCGCTTGCCGCATGCCTTGTCAACGCCGTTGAACACATCTCGTGCTGCACTCCGTTTGCCTCTTCGCCCTTTCGCCATAAATCATTTCCTCCGCTTTCCTCCTCATGCTTTCGCAGCAACCTCCCCCTCCGCGTTTCTCCTCGCACTCTCTTCGCTCTCGCCTTCTATCATCCCGCACTGCGCTCCGCATTCACTCTTTCATCCTTCGCTGTGCTCGTTCTCTCGGTTACGTCAAGGGACACCGACGCCGACGCTCAACGCAGGAATGGGCTCCTAAGAGCTGCGTTCTAAAAAAGACGAGGCTGCTTTGTTTTCGCAGCTTTCATCTAACAGGTATTTAAAGGCACGTCAATGAGAAGGCCCAGGCCGAGGAATATAAGGGTACTCGCATAAATCCTTACTACGGTCAACATGCGCAATTAAACTGCAACTTATTGATACAGGAAAGCCGTAGTTCTTTATATCTTTTCGAAAAGTTGGATCTCTCACTCTGACTTACCATTCTCATGTGAAAGCATGGATGTCTCGGAGATTGCTCTAGCAGTCGCTGCACGGCTGGGAAGGTAAATAATGACGACTGGACACAACGTTTCCTTGCACTTAGGACGATGTTGCCGTGCAGAGGCTGTTTGTTTAGCTCAGAAACATTGTGTTATGTCTCATTGCTACAGCCACTAAATCAGGGAAATATGCGTGCGTTCAAACGAGGAGACCGAAAACGTATGATTTAATGGCTGCTCACGAAGATGAGTGAAGGTGAACTCCGGTACAAATGCTCAACCACACCTTGTGTGACGTTATACGGAGCGCCATTTGTAATGGCTTTCTGAATGTCTGACTCCGAGTAAAGGGCGCCGCACCAGTGATGCCCGCACCAGCACAACACGATCACGGAGGTGCAGCGCTGTTGGAGAAACTCTACTATTTTGCTTCGGCAGCGTTGAGGGTTTATCTTTAGATGATTTCATTATTGTGAATGCCGACATCGTCGCGAGTGTATGTATGTCAGATGTGGGAACATACTCTAACGTTGTTACTGCTTCTGCAAATGAGCCGCCGCTTACAAACAGAGACCTGCCTCACGCGACGCTTTAGGTAGGTCTTTTTGTGTATGTGTGAGCGCAAACGTTTTTCGGACCGCTCACACGTCAGAGTGGTGTCATGTCCATGTGGTTCATATGTCGCAACCTATTGTATCATTGCGGACGAGTACGACGTTGTGTGCATTGCACACAAGTGGTTCTTGGGGAGACGGTGGTGTACCGGTGCACGTATGTCGAAAAATGTAGTTTAATAGCGGCCGAGTACGACGTTGTGTGCATCGAATAGAAGTGATTCTTTCGAAGATGGTGGTGTACTGGGCCGCAATTAGCTGTCGCGATTCTCATAAAAAATGTCGCAGTTTCACCTGAAAGGCGAATCATCCATGGCGATAGCAAATTAGTAGAGAGCTATACGGAGTAAGGATAGTAGCTTCATCGGCTGTATAAACTGGACATGCAGCAGTACCAGCAACGCGCACAACCGTTGTCCACGCCGTCGGCGTTTTGCCCGTATTCGCACCGAACGCGCGCGGCGTTGGTGACTGTTGCCGGTGCCTTTGGGGGCGGTTCGGACGTTTTCGGCGGGATGAGAACGGGACACTCTCGAGCAGCGTCGGAAGTCTTTACCACCTGTTCGCCTCGCAACGTTTTATTGCGATAGCAATTATATGGACACTCCAAAGCAGATTTCTGCCGTCGGCGTCGCCATCGCCGTCGCGGTCGCCGTCGCCGTGAGGTTCCGTATGACGTCAATGGAGATGAAATCGTCGCCGCGTGGGTAAGTGGTTCTTGAGGGAAAGGGAAAGGTTGGCGCTATCTTCTGCAGCCCTTGAGGGAGCACGGCTCAGCGTATGTGCGAGTGAAAGGGCGCGAGGGACGGAGAACTAACGTGCGTTCTGTGCCGTGCTCTCTTTGGCGCTGAGCCGTGCTCCCTCAAGGGCTGCAGAAGATAGCGCCAACCTTTCCCTTTCCCTCAAGAACCACTTATCCGTGCTCTCTTAAGGGCTGCAGAAGTAGGCGTCTCTTTCCTCCTTTACAATCACCATATATGTAGAGCAAACGCGCCTTCTTCTGACGCACGAAAGGCCGTGGGGGGGGGGGGGGAGGGGGAGGGAAGGGAGGGGACGTTTAGCAGCGGCACCAAGTGTCTATTTATATCAGAGGCTCCGGCAACAGTCACCAACGCCGCACGCATTTTGTGCGAACGCGGGCAAAACGCCGACGGCGTCGACAACAGTTCTGCGTGTAGCCGGTGCTGCTGCATGTCCAAGTTTATACAGCTGATAAAGCTACTATCATTACTCCGTATAGCTCTCTACAAATTTGCTATCGCAATTGATGCTTCGCCTTTCAGGTGAAACTGCGACAACTTTTTTTTTATAAATAGCATTTGGTGCCGCATCTAAACATCGCCTCCCCTCCCTCCCTCCCTCACATCCCCCCTCCGCCTGTCGCGCTACGGAAGAAGTCGCGTTTGCTCTCTCTTTGTCTCTCTCTCTCTCTCTTTCTATATATATATATATATATATATATATATATACATATATATATAATTTGATTGTAAAGGTGGAAAGAGACGCTTAATTCTGCAGCCCTTCAGGGAGCACGGCGCAGAACGCGCTTTTGCTCTCCACCTTGCGTTTGCTCCGCGTGAAAGCACGCGTCCCGCGCGCGGCGACAATTTCATCGCCGTTGGACGTGATACGGAACCTCACGGCGACGACCACGGCGACGGCCGAAATCCGCTTTGAGTGTCCATATAATTGCTATCGCAATAAAACAGCGTGAATACCAGACAGTGACGTAAGCTACAGTTAGGATATTGAATATCAAACATGGCACATACTCGGAACAAAAAGGTTACGCAACAAATCAAGTGAAACTACTGAATTCATTTTTCTCTGGGGAAATTGCGCATTTCCGAAGAGCGCCCTTATTCCAGGAACAAGCAAACAAACAAGACTTAAGTCTCCGCTGAGGGAATGCCTCTTTGAATTCAAAACCGAAGGAATCTATTACTCAAGACTATTGCTTTTTTAGAAAGCCGTCGACAAATCAGAAGGTCACTTTTTTTCAGCGGTCTACGTTGCCAAATCAGGATTTCGTGGCAGCAGCGATGAGTTTCATTTCATTTATATTTATTCTACAGAGTCGTTTCGTGGTGATCCCGTGGACCGTGCTATGTTTGATCACGTGGTGACGCGTCAATTGTTTGCCTCAGCTGCCCCCTTTGCTTCCGTGTTTACAATGAATGCGCATGACGCCCCTGTGCGGCTCAGCAAATCATTGTTTCGGCGAATATCGCGGACAGTGACTGGGCAAACGACACGAACCTTCGGCCACAGCTTCAGAGGCACGTGTAAACGCTTTCGGAGCTCATTACGCCTTGTTTAAACGGCGCGAGCTGCGTATCCGGAGCTTCTCTGAAAAACGGCGCTAGAAATATCTTACAAGCTGTCCAAACTTCCATCTTATGAAACAAATCAGGATCAGTATATTTCGCTCTTTTTCCTTCTTTTGGCAAATATTTTCAAGCAGTGGCTTCTCACGTGTTCTGACACAGTAAAGTTCTTCGGTGCGGTAGCTGTCTGATTGCTTGTTTTCTCCCTAATCGCTCGCGGGTGTGCTTAGTTGCAATAGATCTGTTCTTGCTGCGCACAAGGCTTGAAACGTAGAACGCAGCTGTTCTGTACTTTCTAACAACTTCCGCAAGAACGTATTGTAGTTATTCACTCATTTACGCTGTGGATGCTAACGAAATGTTCTGCTTCGAACATAAGTGTGCTTTCGATGTCGCCGTCACCCATGCTTCGGCGCATTGATTGACGGGTGCGCGCATTCACTTATTCTTGATACGTTGGTGATAGAGCCGGCGTAAGTATGTGTATGAGTCGGTGTAGATGCGTGTCCATAACGTGCGAGAAACTTACTATTCCAGAAAGCGGCACTACTTCCTTCGTCACTGTGTAACAAGCGGTGCTCTCTCTTGCCGACGTTCCCGGGTTGAAGTCATTTCTTCGGAGGTTAGCTTTAGAATGCTGGCGGATGAGTGAATTTTTTTACCCTCGAAGAAAGCCGCGCATTGCGAAGGGCCGGCAACAGATGCGGTGCTTATGTAGCAGCGGTAAATAAACTTGGACACACAGATTCATTGCATTTATTAATGTGCCAGTCACTATTTCTGCAGCCAGTTACTGCACACGTCTCCCTTCTACAGATTCACACTTTGAAACATGAATGGAGCACAGTGCGTTAGCGAAACTCAAGTTGCATTTCCGACAGCTGATCGTACAGAAGCAGGGCATAAGAGGTAATGGTTTCGTATTAGTACGCTTTCGTTGAGGCAACGCGCGGCGCGCCGCCAAAACTGCCATCTCGTTCCCTCTAGAAGAAACTGCACCACGAAAAAGTTTTATAGCAAGTATTCGTCGGCGACAAATGGCGTCCGCCTCGCTAAATCTACAGGATGTTACGAGAGGTGACACTTAGACGATGCGCGACCTAGGAGGCGAACGAAAGCGGCAGGTGCGCGACAGTACGCGGATAAAATATATATTCCGCAAACACATTTCTAGGTGTTTGCGGTAACTGTGACTGATATTACATTCACATATACCACATGTCAGGTTCGTGACACGAGTGGTGACCCTCGTTCTCGCCTTTCTCCGAAGCGAGCGTTAAAGAGACGACGTGGTTGATTCGGAGGTTATAAAAGAAGCAATCGTTTTACATTATCTTTACATTGACTGTTATTCCTAAGCGTGAAAATACAGAGAGAGACTCAGAAACATCTCGTGTCTTCCGAGTTTCAGTTCCTTCTTCCGCTCACTGCCACTTCCAGCGCTCTCGTCAGAGGCGAGAAAGTTTCCGGTCGTTTACAGCATGATCGCCGTTTCGCGGTCGGGTGTTTGCTGAAAACTCCTGGAGGAAGATGATGCACCGGCTTGCACTGGCCGGCCGTAAATAGCACTTTTTTGGATGAATGAATGAATAAACGTTTATTTCTACTTTTCGGGAAATCCGTGTGTCGCTGTTCCCTTCCTGCCATTGTTTATTCTTCGATGCCGTGTTTTCTCCGAGTCTTGAACAGCTTCTGGGTGGTCACCCGATATGCCAGGCATGCAGCTGCGACCTACATTCACTGCGCTGACGTGTGGCTGTTTGCTTGGGATGGATTCTCCACCGCGCACACACACACACTCACGCGTGATTTCTCTGTACTTCTCATGTCGAAGGTCGTCGAGTGTAACACCACGTTTAATATTCTTCACCGTCACGAACAGAGGGCGAGCGTGGTATCTTTTCGAGACACATATCTTTTAGATAACAACTCAACGCCATAGTTCTCCTAAATGGCCTTTGACAAGGTGGGGCACGAAGCTATACTAGCCAATCTCAGTGACACGAATTGCAGCCGAAGAACGTACAGCTACGTGAGGGCTTTTCTCACAGATCGCACAGCCACAATAGGGCTGGGAAATGTGACGTCACAGGCTAATAGACGCACCTAACAGAGGAACGCCACAAGGAGCAGTGCTGTCGCAGACACTTTTCATTGTGGCCATAATGAAACTCCCAGCCCAACTCGAGAAAATACCGGGGATCAGACATGCCTTGTACGCAGACATCACGATATGGACGGTCGGAGGGTCCATAGGAGAACAACAAGAGGCATTACAGGAAGCAGTAGACGTCGTAGCAAGCTACGCGGAGACATGCAGACTCCAATGCGCGCCCGAGAAATCGGAGCTCCTCATAATTGAGAAGAGCTCACGAGGACGATCAACAGCCCCTGCACCAACCATCCGCCTGCGAATAGGTCTTGGAGAAATTACCAAGGTAGACAGACTTCGGATCCTCGGCTTACCCTTACAAATAAACTGGGGTGGAGGCTATGCCATACAAAAGCTACAACACATGACCACGCCGGTCTTGCGCGTGATTCAACGAATTACCAGCAGGAAGAGAGGCCTCAAGGAACAGGACCTTATACGACTAGTGCAGGTTCTGATTGTGAACCGCATTGCGTACTCGGCACCATATTTAAATTTTGGTAACGCGGAAGTGGAGGTATTGGACCGGCTGATACGCAAGGCGTATAAGCAAGCTCTAGGACTCCTCCCCGGAACGGCTACTTTTCGCCTTGAGGAGACAGGGGTGTAAAAAAACGCACGGGAAATCATAGAGGCCCACCTGGTAAGCCAGAAAGAAAGACTACTACGCGCAATAGCGGGACGCTGCGTCTTGGAGCGTCTTGGATATTCCGTACGGAAGACCAGTGCACTGACCAAAATTCCAACACGAATGCAGGAAACTATGTACGTCTCACCGATTCCCATGAACATGCACCCAAACTTACACATCGGACGGAGACAAGCCCGAGCACAAGCGCTCGCGAGAAAGTATTGAAACGATCCCAATGTCTTGTACGTAGACGCGGCCAGCACAGCAAGAAGCACCGCATTCGTCACGAGCGTAGTCGATAATCACGGCACCAAAAAATGGTCGTTGGTTTCCAGAGTGAGCGCTGCGGAGGCAGAGGAACTAGCGATAGCGTTAGCCATCACGACAAGTCCGCACTGGGATTGCGTCATAGTTCTGACGGACTCTCAGGCGGCATTCAGAAATTATTCCAAGTCCAACATTTCCAGGGCCACACAACGCATGCTGAATGGAGCGCACCAGCTGCCACCGTACATACGAATCGCGTGGACTCCGGGGCATGAGTCCATACGCGGCAATCAGCAGGCACACGCCTACGCCCGAGCGCATGCACACCGGGAGCCGCGAGATGACCGCGCCGAGCAGTTCCAACCAGAGCCCATACCATCAACCTACACGCACATCCTACAACACTATCGCCTTTCACGAAGAACACTACCCCCACCGCATAATGCTCTGACGCGAGAAGAAGCCGTAATATGGCGAAAACTCCAAACAAATGCATATCCACATTTGAGTCTTTACCACGCCATACACCCTGCGCAGTATTCCTATAAATGTGCACACTGCGATCAATGTGAATGCTTTACCACATGGTATGGGCTTGCGCAAACACACCACAGCTCACACCCATAACACACCCCACCACATGGCGATGGGAGGTAGCGCTGTCCAGCACCGACTGGATGGACCAGCTCAACCTGGTCAACCGAGCGGGAAGGGCAGCTAAGACCGCTGGACTCCTAGACTGAGGGGACCACCCACTGCAGAAGGGAGGAGCTACCTACGCTCGCGTGCTCTTTCGATTAAAGTTTATTCTCTCTCTCTCTCTTGCCCTAAATGCTTTTTTAACCCTGGTAGCGCGCAAAAGTGTTGGCAGATGTATGTTTTTCTTCGCAGTAATTTGGCACTGGGCTTGAACCTACAGCTAATAATAGCCAAACAGAAGCTCGTATACTCTGAATGCACTTGACAATACTCTAGAGCCTCGACCAAACGTCATCCGTACGCCCTCGAGCTTGATATTGAGCTTAACCCAAAGGCTTTCTCACGCTTGGTAACTTTCACTTTGTAACCGTGTTACGTCATTAACGCCCAGTAAATTCCTACAATCCTTACTGGTAAATGATCTGCGCCAGGGGAGGGTGAGAGGAATGCAGGAAAGCATCACAGGAAACAAGCTGCATTGATCCATAGGCTAAATCTTTTCGTATAGGCATGACAATTGTTATATTTTGTAGATTTTAAGGGATCATCAAATGCTGAAGAGCAGACAAAGCAACGCGTTAATGCGGCAGCTAACAAACGCAAATATTTAACCTAACTGTACTAATTCAGTGCGTTTGTAAAAGGTGGTTGCGTATTTCTGAAAACGTATATCTCGGTACATTCACTCGCAGTATGTATATGCTTTCAACAAACACTAATTTGACCTCGTAATACACCTCAGTTCAATCGGAAAAATTAGTAAAGTTTTCCTGAAACCGTACTAACATATTTCAATCGTTCGTCAAACATTTGAAAACACAAGTGGAAGGTTGGCTAAAACAGGCACCACCACCATCAAACAAGCACCACCGATGAAGAAAGTTTCGCTTTACTCCATCATGCGCGTTGAAAATCCACATGATCTTTTTATTTATGTCGTTGCATGCCGCTTCCGTGTCTTCTGGTGGGCAGCAGTTGGAGCCTGCTATGAGACTTTGTAGCACAGCTGGCGACGCAGGAGCTCTTCGTACGACGCTCATATGATAGGGTCTGACGTTATTCCGTCGCACACAGGCGCCATCGTCTGTTCACGATACCCTGACTGACGGGTTAATGTAAGGTGGAGCGTAGCTTGAGTTGGCGTGGGCTTCACTTTCGTAACACACTCGCACCGTTCTCGCTTACAGTTCCCTCGTGAAAACCTTTTTTAAATGCACGCTATATAAGACACTCATCCCTTTAGCATAAAGCTATATAATGAAGATGACTGAACGAAGTAGCATTAAACTGAGTAAAAGACACCGGAATAAACGTTTGTCCTGAACATCTTCCGCCAATTCATGGTGCGATACTCGGAATAGATAACGGTTCCCCTGCTAGACGCTTGAACGAAGAGCGATATTCGAGCAAGCGCTCTTACTCTACCTCGAACACTACGCAAAGCACATTAAAGCCGTCCATTCTTTGGAGAGCCGTAGAGCCGTTTATTCACGCACGCACTCGAAAAAAAAAGAAAGAAAAATAAAGCCTTAGAAAGGTCTGTTTATCTCGATTGGCAAACATATATTACGCTGTAATCAGATCGTAGATGGTTAGACCTCAATGCTGCAAGCATATTCCCAGGCGAGTCTCAAGATTACAGTTGCTGTTACATTTCTTTGTGCACCGGACGCGTCGTGCTACTTTAATTAAATAATGGGGTTTTACGTGCCGAACCACGATCTGATTATGAGGCACACCGTAGCGGGGGACTCCGGGAATTTCGACCACCTCGGATTCTTTAACGTCCACCTAAATCGCAGTACACGAATGTTTTCGCATTTGGCCCCCATCGAAATGTGCCCACTGTGGCCACGATTTTTTTCCCGTGATGTCGTGCTTAGCAGCCCAACACCATAGCCACTGAGCAACCACGGCGGGTGTAGTGCAATAGCACAACGCGACGGCTGATTTTATTTCTAACTGTAGTGAATAGAGTCGGTTTACCTCGAGCTGAACAATTGTATAGCTAGAAATCACTTTTGCTATGAAATGAAATACGTAGGATGTTTGACACATTTTCATGGATGTTCTTGTTTTTTAGTGCGCTGAATCATTAGGTAGTTTTTAACGGTGGCAGCATAAGCGTGGAACAAGGGTTTGGATAAGAGGACAACATTATGAATGCGTGCAACATTCCGTGGATACGCATTTGAGGCTCCTGAATTTATGCGTGCGCGACACCTACATTTTAAACTTGTCGCGTTCTATAGCGGATGCAAGGATTACTGCGTATGAAATATACTGCACCGGGAGTGTTATTGCATAAGCATAATTTGGTTTTTTGGAGGTACGTCGAAGGCCACATATTGAATGTAGCTTCTAAATATTCGCTGAGGAACTTTTGTGAAATTATCCAACAATAACACAACAAAAGAAGGCAAAAGCTGGGCCATAAATAAATACGTGACCAAAACACATTACCGGCGTATGATTAATCAGAAAAAGTTCAGCATTTCCTCGTATGCAACCTCCTCTCTCAACCGAAAATTGCATCTATTCTCCTTTCTTTTTTCTTTCATGATCAGGAATTTTTTTTGCCATTACCCGAGATGCCTATGGATACTTCTCATACATAGAAAAGACCACTAAAATATACAATCCAACTAATTCGGTTAGGTTTCACGGATACAGCTATACGCTCATTTCGGTGCGAGGCGATGGGCGTCACCATGGCAACGCTTACTGTGGTATTTATTTTCTTTTGAGCTAAATGCTAGTTTTCGGGGGATATCTCAAATAATTTGTGTGAGATGATTTAGCAGCTAAACTTCGGGTTTGCAGCGACTGTTTGTATTTCTGTTACGACTTCGTTGCCCACCAAGCCAACTCCACAACCATTGTTTTACCCGCGCCATATCGCGCAGGAAAAGGAAACGTTGCCTCTTCACTGAGGTTTGAACTCAGGCCTTTTGGCAATGGTCCGCTGTCTGCCACGCAGCGCATGCGCTCAGTTTTTCTGAAATTTGTGTGCTGCGTACAAGTGCGGGCATGGTTACGCATGCGTGTGCATTTCGGAGGCCACACCAATATTGCAGCGTTCGAACGCATCATGTTGTACGTATCAACAAAATGTTCCCAATAACATGGCATTACGCATCCGCTGTGAACACCAGGCGCTGGCACGATAACTGAGTTTTTCGCCAATACATTGAATAAATATGCGATTCTTTCTTTTTTCTCAGAGCTGTTTCCGCTACAAGTTTTCTTTTAAGACAAATATCTTAGGAGCATCTGTAATTTACCGTATCTCATTCATCACACTGTGGTCACATTTACAGATTTTTTTCGCAGTACGTGTTATTTTCAGACGGGCTACCTAATTATATTTCTGCTTTCCTTCGCTGTAGGCATAAGTGTTGTCTCAGTATTAACATTTTCTTGTGAATGTGTTTCCTGCTAAATTGAGAATATGGTAGCGGAGCAGAACTTGCGGACACACGAATATCGGTTGGTTTAGGGGCTTAGTTATGAGGCCCAGCTCGAGTTAGTCTTCGTGCCACTCTGTAAGTCATCAACTAATCTGATTGTTGGCTGCATCTGCTAGCCACCTAGCTAGCTACGCTGATGAACAGTTGATTGTCGCAGATTTGGGGCCGAAGTCAGTACCTCTTTTTTAGGTGCCCTTTGCCATTGAGCCACCGCATTCGTAATATGTCCAATATAATGATTGGCAGTCATCGGTCCTTTTCGAAATATTCTAGAGTAAAAACGTTTTCTGAATACTAGCCCAAGGGCCAACTTCTCAAACCTTTTTGTTCTTAAGTGCTCTTGGTCATTCGCAGGCCACCTTTGCTGGGATCATCTCCCACAGTACGATTGACTAGAATGTTCTCTTACGAATACTTTTAGCGTATGAACTATTCCGGGAAAAGGGGCTGTTATCTCCGGTGAGGACTGGTACCTTTTCCAGCGTTGTGTTACGCAAATTGGGAATTTTCAGCGCTTATTAGTGTCTCTCCATTATATTTGTTTCACTAACTATCTAGGAGATGCGTGATTGGGAACCATGAAGTTTATTAGATTCGTGTATTGTGTGTTTGTAGTTCAAGAGAGGGAAGCTCGTAAAACACAAAATTCAATATCAATATTGAATTTTTATCAGTACCACGACGTTCTGAAAAACAATGGAAAGGGCAGACAGGTGGTTGAATTGGAGGGGCTTAATAGACGCTTTGCAAGTGCGACAAGACGAGCGAAATGAAGGAACTGACAGAACATTGGCTGTTTTCACAATGAAAAACAGCACATACCCTGTCCGTTCTTTTCTCATATTCATGTTATCCCTCTCGCTAAATCACTTATGAATATTCCTAACTCTATAGAAATCGGGATAAGACGCCACGTTCTACCTGTACCAATAGTCCGGACCTGGCACCAAGGACGAAAATGGTATTCTGGCCAGCAGTGGACAGCTCACGACAAAGAAAAACACGGACGTCTGTGACACGTAAACTGTCCTACCAAATGTAATAAACAACAAAACTGTGCCTCTCCGTTTGTGCACTTTTGAGGATTACTTATTGAGCATCTGGGAACTTCAAAAAGTGTAACGTTGAAAGGACACCAATGCATTTGCACTGTCGCAACCCACTTCCTTCAAACTCAGTCGATATCATTCAAGAAACTGGAGTTTTTGTTTTCTTTACCCCTCAGTGCATGGAATGGAAACGTCTCTGGGAGTATTGTGTCGAATCTGTCGAGTATTAGAAAAAAAAACTTTAACTGTGTAGGTAAACACGTTCTGCGCACCGGCTCGATGCGACACCATGGGGCCCCCCGTCTTGAAGGAAACACAGGCGTGAGGGTTCACACTTGAACGGTCACTTCTTTTCTCATGTGCCGGGCGCAATCGACGCGACGCAGTTGAGTTTAATGTTACCGACAGACAGGCTGTGCATTGACATAAACGGATTATGTTTGCATGCGCATGTGTTTGCGGTACTTTGTGTGCGTGGGTACATGCACAAGTGCGTCATTTTCTGTAAACGCTTTTGATCCAGAAATTTCGCAGAGCGCATCACTGCAAACACTTCTACGCAATCTGTGCCAAGCGGAGATACCAGTTCGTGCGTATGAATGCATAGAAAAATGGTAGAAGCTTTTAGAAGCGGCGGATACATATGCAATAGGATCGGATGGTATTACCGCTGCATGATCGTAAAAGCGAGGGATAAAAATTGTAGGTAGATATGAGTGGCCATAACTCGGTTCATAGGCAGGATGACGCGTTTCCTTGGGTATTTTTATCGTATATTCATCATGTTTCGTACATTTTTATTTTGGGGGAGGGGGTCGACCGACTAGATCAGTTGTTACAAAACTGCGATGCAAAGATGATGTACATATTTTACCTACCTACGACGTGCACGTAAATTTCAGGATTGTAAAAGATGCCAATCAAATACAGGAATCCTGCACAAACATCCTGCAATACTGGGCATTCTCACCTATACACACACCACAACTGAAACATCGAACAGCGATAACAATAGGTCAACAAGTGGTAACTATTAAACGCTGATTCTTCGTATTCAACAAAGCTGCCCGTGCGCTCATGCGATACCGCCCACTCACGCGGACTTCACATTATCACTCACTTTAGTTTTCTTTAAGAATAATTATCATTCAGACCAACGTCTGTAAGCGCGTACAAATGTAGGAGTCGCTTCAAATTCGCATTGAGACTCAGTTGAAACGAAATTGTGTAGAACAAAGCGCGTTGAGCAAACTTAGACGAAACATGTTCAGTTCCAAATGACGATAAACAAAGAACTTTCACCAAAGACAGACACGTATTCTTGCCATCTCCAGGGCTGTTAATGCGCTCCCATTATTTTGTTTATTTACTTTTTTATTATATATGTCTGTTCGGGATATTTACTCTTCATTGGAGTGGATGTGATGCTTAATGTCTAAAAGGAATTATGTATTGGCATTCCAATGCCATGTACGGTATTCTTTGTGTGGCGACTAAGGGCATGGGTGATTTGACTTTGTATATCTGAAGGCTCAGCAGTCCCGGTGTAACGGACAGAACTCGCGTTTAACGGGTGTGCCTGAAAAATCTAGCTTCCATATTATTCCTGCTTCATGCTTGTGTGGCTTGGAACTTCCCAGTGCCTCACGTATTCATGCCAAGTTAGGCTACCCTCTCCTTGCGTCATTAAAAGTTCTCGCAATTTCAGAAGAGAGAGCCGTCTTCGGGCGTTCTCCGTTCACTTTTAGTTCAACCTCTATCTACTTCCAGTTATAAGCCGTAGTCTCAAAATATCTCGAGCTCTAGTGCGTCGCGCCGTATTGATCCGAGGCCAGAGCTATATGTGAGCTCCGGCGTCTGTTGCCCAAGCCGCTGATATCGTATAACCGCGTACATGAAATGAAAAAGCAGGGCGCATAAAAAACAGTGATAGTGGAATATGAGAGTGTATACAGGTATCAAAGAGCGCAGAGAACTGCACACTGAGGGGATACCGGATAAGACGGCCCCAGCGGTAATGGGAAGCATGGAACATGTCATGCTCATCAAAGAACGGTATGCGACCCTTTCTCTTCTTCATTTTGTATGCATGTACTTAGCACTCGTTATAAAGATACCTTTGTCGGCGGTGTCTTTCAGGCTTTCGTGCCTCCAGCGCATCGCCTCGGTTGCCCATGGTAAATATTCTCTACGTTTATGGTACAACTTTCCTGCTACTGATTTTGAGATGATGAGAATGTGCAAGAGTAAACTTCACTTATCAGGAAAGAAGTCTATATTCAGTTAAGCTACATAATTTTTATTTCGCCAGAAAAGTATATAATGTCCTCGTTGATAAAGTACTCGCAAGCATGAAAGATTTTCTCAATGGGTGTAGCTTGTTCTTGTTGAGGTAATGTTACCCACAATAGATCGAAAAAAAAAGAAAAACATTTTGCCTGCGCACGCATTTCGATCGGTCAATTGCCCCATGACCAAGAGAAAACTGAGAAAATATGTACCTTTCTATTCCGGATAGGTTTAGCTTTTATATGCTCCCACAGGGACAGACGCAAACATACCTTCATGAAGCATTCGCAGCACCGGCCAAAGGTAGCATCTTATGCTTTAAAAAAAAAGTTATCTTAAAGAAAATGGAATTTGCAACCCGACAAAATTTGATACTAGGTCTGTGACGGGTGCGCTGTCCGTCGTCGCCTAATATTGTCATCCACGTCGTCATCGAATGGTAAGCGGTCGACACAGTTGTCATCACTGTCTTCGCAGTCAGATTGTCGTGGTCAGTCATCGCCGTCATGTCATCGTTGTCCTTGTCGGACAATTACCATCGTCATGCGAACCTTATTCTAGTCACTGTCACCGTTTGATGCGTCGTCTTCGTTCACGTTTTCGTCGTCCGACTAGTAATTACTGGTCTTTGTGGCACTTGGGGCCTTCTTTTGTGTGACCTTTTATATACCTTTTACGTCTTTGCACTCTACTATACGCACAATTTTGTGTACCTAAGAGATAAAATGAGAAAGGTGCTAGTAACACATCATCAGTGCTCTCCCAGTCAAATTTTCTCTTTTAGTTGCGAACAGTAAATTGCCAAGCGGCTGGCAGCTCGAGGCACTTTGCGTGTATTCGCGGGCTTCTTTCAAGCTTGGAAAAACACTCTTATGTAGCCCGTATTGAGCAACAGAAAGCTGCATCGGGGGATTTGCATGTTGCTCTACATGTCTCTAACGCACACTTTTCATCCAAATATAATATCTCAAAAACTGAATAATTATTAAGACAAATTACATAATTAGGTGAAATGCAAAAAAAACATCTATCTCAAGTAACGGCAAACAACATTACCATGGTTTTCTGTAGCTACGTGACATTTGCATATTTGTAATGTTTGGATCAAGTTACGTGGGACAGCCTATTAGTTTTAGATTGCATATGGTCCATAATTGACTATATGAGGTATATAGTATATGAGGTATATGGAATTTTCATAAATCGCCTGTTGAAGATAACCTAATTGTAGTCCTTGAGCTGGATTATTCAGAGATCCGCACCATAGTTTCATGAGAAATCGAAGTGCATATTCAACTAATTAACAAAAATCACTTATTAACTTCTTTATAATTACACTGTGGCACATTTTTCCAATTTACGAATTGTAACCAGTGCGTTTGCAAGGCGTATCCACTTGCAATGAATTTCCAGAATGACACCAGCTTGAAGATATGCGCCATCGAACTCACGGTGAAAATGCAATGTTGTTGCACTTCCTTTTTTAACAAAACGCTCTTTTATGCATTAAAGCCCAAACGTAACTCGAACGCCCGTGCACTTCGTCTACCACTTTGGGAAATAATATCGCAAGACTGGTGCGATCCGGGAAATTTATTTCAAGTGAATACGTGTTGCAAACTCACCGGCTACAATGTGTAAATTGCAATATGCGCTGTAAAGCAATAATTAACAAGTCAATAAGTGAATTTTGGCTATTAAGTTGAATGCGCGGTTCGATTTCTCATGATAATAATGTCCACCTCTTTGAATAATATAGCTCAATGACAAGAATTGTGTTACCTGCCACAGGCAATTTCTAAAGTTTCCGTAGGACCTCATTATGATCATCCTGCATATGTTAGATGCACACTAGATTCCACACTTCAAATGCTGCTGGCTTACTGCGGTCACTTTTGCGCGCAGCCAAATTTTAGCGCGAAATATGCACCATAGAAACTGTGGGCAAACTTACTGGCCTCTCTGCCTGAAAACGGCTTTCGCCACATTGCCAACTAGGCGAACTGTCTGTCCAGTGGGATAAACAGAATTGCGAAACTACGCTCGGGGACTGATCACCGTTCAAGGTTTTTCCGCCCGTGGACTGGTTTCCTACATGAACTCTTAACGATGCACTGCGACGAATCGCAGTACCGGTTTCACGCTTAATTAAGCTGACGGGCCGACGCTGCCCGAGCTGTCGGGATGAGTGCGGCTTCCGCATCCGCACCTATGATACGCACCGCAGGCATGCTCTGCTTGCAATCTGGCCGCTTGCGTATATATGCTCGGAAAATTAACCTGGCCTGTCACGACCGGTTGAGTGTACACATTGCGACGGCGCTAACACCACCATGGGAAGACATAACGAAGTGTAGCGACTAACTAAATTATTTGACTACCCTGCATGCAGCTTCGAAAGAATGAGAAAGCTTAGGCGATGAAACCGAACTCTGTATAATGTACACAAAGAAACTTCCAGTAATACTTTATTTAATTTGTTTCAGAAATAGCTGTTTACAAGTCTATAAAGTTATACTTGCTTTCAGAGCAAGCAGGTCTGTGCTCTGGAAAAGAAGCGAACAAGCCAAATAGTCGGAGTAAACCTGGCACCGTACATATATCAAGGCTAAAACGTAGTCACGACATCGGAAAACTTGTCGCTGGGCTAGTTGGTAATCCATCGTCGTAACATTCCACAAGCACAGTTTCAGAACGCTTGTATAAAAAGGGCGGTGCCTTGTTAGGTGTTTGTGTGTTTGAGTGCGTGCGTGAATGTGAGCGTCATTCCCTTCGCTCTTATAATGCATAGCTGGGTAACAATTGCCGCTCAAGATCGAAACTTTGGGAAAAGCGCTAGATGACGGGACAAGAAAGACAACACATGGGATACTATATGTTGGCCTTATCCCGTCATCTAGCGCTCTTCCCATGTGGTGGCCTTCTTATCCCGTCATCTAGCGCTCTTAGAAAAGTTTCTGTGTACCAATAAGCTCGATTTTCAACCCTCCCGCTTATGACTGTCCAGGGAAAGTAGCGCTTAAAGGCAATCGACAAGACACACAATATTACCCAAAATATTATGCATATCCGTGGCACATCTTCGATTACATTGGAAGCGGTTAATCAAAAGCTATAAATTTGCCCATTCCATTCGTGTGTCTTCGGCGTAACGGAAACTGGCGCATGCAATGTGAGACACGTGGCGCCCTTCTCAAATAGTTAATTGGCGCTGGCACGATAAAGCTACACGTGAGATTATGTGCTAATGGTTAAAGCATCGGGCCATGGGGTACTTGTGATGAAGGACCCAGGTTCTATCCCATCATCGGGGACGTAATTTAATTCCTTTTAAAGTATGAGCTACTCAGGCAAAACCGCAGCAGCACCCCGTATCCGCGATCAAGTAAGCCCTGGAAGCTTCGTAAAGAAATCTGCCCTTTTCAAATATTTAACAAGCGCAGTACTGCTTCATTTTATTTGACGGAGAGTTCTTGTATGAGAGTGACAAAAATAAAGGAATTTCAAACCAGCTATGTCTTCATGCCAAAATTCAAGTGCTGGGGTCGTCGTGCTTACAAATAGTTTTCGCGGCAATGCAGCCAACCGATAATTGGTAAAAATAATGTGGACCCACTTGACATGAAGCATCCTGTTCTCGTTTACATGTTAGGCACATAAGCTTTTTTTAAAAAAAGAAAGCATACATATACCCATTTCAGAAATAGAATGTACTTAAATTGAACACTTTTGCATCGAAAAATAGGTAAGTTAGCTTGTTCCATGAAAATACAAGGTTGTGATACATAGAAAAAATATTTATGTAAAAGATCTGACACAACTTTGAGGAAAGCGATTATATGAGGGCACGATAGTAAGTTCATTTAGGAAATGATCGTATTTTTCGTGTGTTGCTGCGTGAATTTTTTATTTCCGTTCCGTAGAAGCACCCCTGTTCAGCTGAAAACCTTGTGATTTCATGTTGGCCACTAAACAGGAGCTACCAATCGGCGGAAGTCAATACGCCTCCTCTGCACCTAAATCTGTTACGCGATGGCGGCTTAAACAGGCGTAATGGATGATCTGCCATGATTGGTGGCTATGTTCAGAGAAAGAAACGTCTGGTGTAATGATAAATATAGTTTGTAATGAGTGATATTGTGATTCCCATAGCGAACGCTGCAAGGAGGCCTAGAAGATAGGAAGACAACGATGAGAAAATGAAAGCCATAAAAATGAAGCAAGTAATCCTGCTGTAGATGTATTCTTCGCAAAAAGCAGTTAAGTTTGCGGCACTTATCTGCTACGATTATGGCATTGCTGTGATCCTATTGTTTACTTTTAGTGGGTTGCAAATTTCTTTCTTTTTGTTGCTTTTCCAGAGGACAAAACATGTAAATTGTTCGCAAAAAATTGCGATCTTTCGGCCCTGCACATTGGGCGAGAAAAGGCTAAGGTTGCATTGCTAAAGTGACATTGAGGCTACTTCACCAGTCACATTTGAACCGTTACCTAACGGTAGCAAAGCATCAAACAAAAAGAAATATTTATTAGGCATTTTTTTTCACTCTGTCTTACTGGCATATATGCCAGCATCATATACATATATAAGAAGTGACAAGGGCTGCCAGGAACTGTCAGAAGTGTCAAGAACTGACAATGGATCAATGTTGTGGTTCGTCAGATATGTACTTTCATACTTCTACGTGCTCTTAGGAAGTGAGATCATCACAAGTTGTTTTCAGCAATATACTATGACGATTCGCCATCAGAGCAAGTAATAATGACCACACTATAAAAACGGTGCTGACTATCCAAAGGTGGGAACTGTATTACCAAAGGTGGTGGAAGGTGGGGAAAAAGTTGGTTGAGGTTTTACTCTTGTAAACCTAGATATCACTAGCGAAAGGTCTGTTTGGCTTGGTTTTCAAAAGACTACGCACACAGTGTTTCATTATTGCACACTTCCGCGCTTGGTAAGCTTCTCTATAACGTGTTAATCTGGCCTCCCTTTGCACCGGTGTTTCAGGAGCCAGCTTTGCCTTTGCTTGAGATTTCGCAGCCTGCCGTCTAGCTGTCTAGCTATCTCTACTGGATGATTGGATTCAGCCTGTCGCTTGCGCTGAAGCGCACGCGCGGACGGCCCAGCCGGCGCGTCATCCATGGCGAGACTGACTGAGCGACCAAGCGCCGGCGAAGCAGCCGTTGAACCCTCGCCTAGTCACGTGGTACCGCAGCGGCGAGGCTCCAGGCAACCGCAGCTGCGACGCCTCACCGCAGCGGATAACGTGGCGTGACGTCATACCTGCCACGCTTGCGCTCCGGCGGCTCAAGGTCACAGCGACGCGAGGAATGACCTTGTGAGACAGGGCGTAGTAGAAATTTTGCTCTAAACGATGAAAACGACCATTTCACTAATAATAACCTAATAAAGTGCGTTGGCACCCATTCTCACATGTGTACAAGTATTCGTGTCACAATATGAACGATCAGGAACACGGCCGGAGGAATCAGTGAAGTTCGCTGACCCTTACCACGAATGGATTCCTTTGGCTCTAGGCCCGCTTTCATTGTCGGGGGCTGGACTCTCTCCACTGATAGAACGAGGATGAGTATAGCGCCGGAGCGAGGACGGTAAGGGCGCTACGGAGGTGAAGCCAGCAACAGAAAGCAGGTTACCGGGGGAGAAGCAATGGCATCGGAGTTTCTGTACCTCTCCGACCTCTCCGACCAACGGTTGTTGGTCGGAGAGGTACTGACGTCACGCGAGAGGCAGAACTATTTGCGTTCACGAAGTGACGGCTCAGCATGATGCTGGGAAAAGTGTCGCAGGAAAGCAATAGGAGTTGGAAAAACGACTCGACGCTCTACCATATACGCCGAGGAATTCTTAGGAGCCTGGACTAAAGAGGAACATCTCAGCAACCTGTAGCTCGCAGGCAACATTATGGTGGGAGCTTCGTGCCGACATCGCGCAATGGATTTTCACAGGGGATTCCGCGAATTCACAAAGCTTTTTGCTTAATTTGACAATCATTTTCGGTTATTTGTGTGTACCTTTTTTGTTAATGAGTAATTCTTGTAAAATTTACTGGTAATAAATGGCATTGACATTGATTCTTTTGTGTCTTTCCACTTCTCGTAGGTAGCGGGAGAAAATAGAAGGCACTGGCAGGCACGGTATGAGTGGTAACAATGGAAATAGTTCATGAACTAAGCATGTATGGGCTGTAAGCATCGAACAGCAACATTTAATGGAAGCCATCTTTTAGACGAACAGCAGTGCAGTGACGTGGCCATTTTTTTTAAATGTGCGCTCGAGTGATTCAAGTTGAAACTTTGGTTTCTTAGACGCCCGCGGATAAAAGGTAGCCTGATTATACGATTGGTGCGTTCATGTCCCGTGATATATTCAAATCGGAAAAACAGAATGGCTCCTGTCTTTTCCGTTTGTGGAATTACCTATGAAAGTGTCTCTTCCTGAGTAAATATTAATGTATCTTTGATAGGATCAAATATAATTTAGACAAGCTGCATTCTGATAGTTAAAAAATCTTAGTCTCAGTTTAGGCGACCGCCATACGGGATGTTAACCAAAAGCACACGCTGAAAACCCGGTGACAGCCATAAATGCACCTTATTCTCTTCTCACCAAATTAGTCCTTCCCAGAGTAATGCGGAGCAGCATGCGCACTGCTCTAACGTA
This sequence comes from Dermacentor silvarum, assembly GCF_013339745.2. Taxonomy (NCBI): domain Eukaryota; kingdom Metazoa; phylum Arthropoda; class Arachnida; order Ixodida; family Ixodidae; genus Dermacentor; species Dermacentor silvarum. The sequence continues at coordinate 128,386,003 of NC_051155.1, forward strand.
AATACGCCTTCAAATTGATCTGTGTTTGCGTGTAGGTTAGTGTCCGGGAATTTTGGTTTCTTTCGGATCAGGAAATAACCTTAGGAAATGTGGGCTAAGAAAAGTCGATTCTGTGCTCGATCCAATAGCTCGCGTAAATGCAAAGGGCATTTGCATGCTGCGCAAGTCAGGAGCTCTTTTCACGTAGTGAGCTTCGCTTTCGTCCATTTGCTCCGGCACTATCAAAACAAACCAACATATCTTCATAACAGGTCAAAAGAATGTTTTCTCCTGTGACACAGGGAAACCCATATCGGCACTTCTAGCAGTGAACAATCGTGGCTTCTGTCTGGACTAATCATATAATTCTGCCTACTACTATTCGTTAAATAGAACCTGAATTGACCGCAGAAAGATTATTCATTTGACAATAGTTTCGTATACATTGAGAAATGTGCAGCGTCTCCGCACTGCATGCCACACGCCCTCTTAAAGCTGTTGTGAGAAACGCTTTCCATTTACCCAGAAAATGACTTTATTTCCCAAGTATAGAGAAGGAACTTATCAATCGCATTACTCCACAAAAAGCGTGCTTGGATGCTACCTGGCCAGTCTCACTTCGAGTCATCATCATGCTTTCCCTACATTGCAGTAAAGGCATGCACCCTATGTCCATCCTCTGTACACTGCAACAAACATCGGCCACCCTCAAATAGCCGAATGATATTGGGTTTGTGTGCAACAGCTATTTTAGGGCACTGCCCTCGCTTCATTGGCGCTCTCGTAGGCACCTACATCGAGGGTGGAGTAGATGCCTATTTGAAGCTGTTTGATGATTATCAGTCACAAAAATTCCTAACAGCAGCCCGAAAAGTCGTCCGAAACCATGTCATTTTATAATGCGAAGCATTCTTGACCAGTTCTACCCAGCTTTCTGTAATGGGCATCTAAATACATTATTTCTGGGCCGATCCCGCAGATAGTACAATGTAAAAACGTGTGCCGATCGCGGAAGTAGTGCAGCTTGCATTTCACGCCGTTCCTGTGGGTATGCGCCACCGTGTATGCACCGCTCTTCAGTGCACATCTTTGGCACCCACTTGTATTTTTATTACCCACTTGTAATAAATACCATTAATTACAACGGTCTATAGTTCTTCAGTAATTCGCCTGTTGGCACCACCATGCAGACTGGGGGCCCTTTTGAACAAGTGCAGCGTCTTGTAGCTCATATTGCACGTGTCTGACCTATGGCTATGTCCTGAGGTATATGTTAAAACCACGATGGCATTTGCATTCCAGCGATGCATCGTTAAAACCTGCTTGACCTAGACCAATCATGAAGGCGGTAGAGCGTCGCACAGTTTCTACGTAGCGTTAACTGCTACGAGGAAAGTAGTGGAGAATGTGGGTCGATACCGGAGTTGGTGCAGCTTAACACAGCGTCTGAAAGCGTGAGCTGCAAACTGTCACATGACGCAAACGCCAAACGCCCCCCAAAAAGCTATTCGACTTTGGCCCGGAAGCAGTATACGGGCCAGCACACGCACACTCACGATGCCCTTTAACCGCATGATTGAACCACCGGACTGGTTTCATGAACTTGATGGTTTGGCGCCTATGAGGCCTTTTAAATTGGTAAAGTCTAGCCAAATGATGTAATAATGTTTTCAGCAACAAAGCATGCTGCTTCGTATTACGTGTGCATATATTGTTGCTACCTAAGCAGTTAAGAAAAAGCGACCGAGGCCTAGCGGTTACAGCATTGGGCTGCTGTTCTCGAAGCCACAGGTTCGATTACTCTGTCAGTCGTGTATTTCTGTTTAGAAATGCCTGAAGTGTGGTGAGACAGGAAATACCTACCTACCCACTTCCTTACCTGCGTACCTATCGCCCTACCAAAATGTACCTCGAATGAGACAAAAGATGCTTCGCAATATAAGCTGGACGTATAGAACACACACGGCAAAACCGTTATTCCAGCTTTGACGACTTAGCGGTTTGGATAAGCTTGTCCCGTAGTTTTTAAGAAGTGATCGACGATTGATTTGACTAGGTTTTGGTACTTTCGGTTTTGAGGAGTTGCAGGCCACTTATAAAAGCAAGAACACCGCTCCTACTGCTCGACTCTGTCACGCTGTACGGTGTCCTAATAAACGAGCACATCCAAAATATCGGTCGGCGACTGCGCATGCACCGAAATAAGAATGTACCGAAACTTCAACAAGTAACGCACCGCGCAAAATACATGAAGAAGGGCACAAAGGGAGACAGGACATGTATTGTGCGCAGTACATTATACTTGTTTAACATGAACCAAATAGTCCGCAACAAAGTACTTCTGGAACCCGAGCAGTTACTTTTACAGAAGGATGAGAAAGTTTTTTTTTAACAGCAATATGGGGTTTTACGTGCCACAACCACATCTGATCATAAGGCACGACGTAGTTGAGGGACTGCGGAATAATTTGGACCCCTTGGGTCTCTTTCACGTGCAGCTAAATCTAAGCACACGGGTGTTTCTGCATTTCGTCCCCATCGAAATGCGGCCGCCGTGGCTGTGGTTTGATTCCGCGACCTCGTGCCTATAGCATTCCAACACCATAGCCACTAAGTAACCACGGCAAGTGCAAAAGGTTTTAACGAAAGCCTTTTTTTTTCCTGAATATGGAAATACAAAGCCAACTAATTTGGAGGATGTTGTACTGTTTAGGCAGCAATTCCGCTTAAGCTGTTTGCTTTTACTAAAATTGTACTGTAGTGCCTAGAATTGATGCATTATTATGTCTAATGCTTCATGTAAGCTTGCTCTAGATAATGCGCATGTATGTTAACTTAGTGTATCATCCTTTAAAAGGTACGCGATTGCGACTAAGAATATAGGTTTGCGTACGAAGACCGTGGAGAACATGATTCATCACACCATCAGATGCACCATTGTACTCATGGTAGTTTAAATAAAGATAAAGGATTCGATGATACGTCATGCTATGTATGTTAACGACAGGTTATGAATGGTTGATAGCTCTTTTCACAAATAACAGCAGGTCAGCCAGCTGCTTACAGCTCGAGATCTCTAGTCAATGGCTTCTCAAGAGCTCGTGGTATAATTTTCACTGCAGCACAACGCGTGAGCTTTATCGAGTGTGTATGTGCGCAAGAACCGAAAGAATAGGTTGACGTGACCCAACTTATTAAGACGGCTTGTGCTTAACTTCGACACGTACGGTAAAGCGGCGTTCTTGAGAAATCACGCCGATTTCATCTCACGTTTTTCGACGGCAGTTTAGTCAACCGCAACATTTCTATTACGTCCACCAGAAATTTGTCACCGGCAAGTGGCCGAATCCTTTCTGCGGCAGCCCGCTCAGTATTCCGCACAAGAGACGCGTATTTACCTCGCACCGATATCAGGAAACTAAATGCGATTGCCGGCGTCGGTCTCCTCGGATCCGTGAGGTGTGATGACTTTACCCAACTTGACTTTTTTTCTTCGCAACGCCTTACCCAAGTCGCAAGGCCTCTCATGGCCGCGGTCACGTTCATCGCTATCCGTAAAGCGCCGTGAGCTATTCCAGGCATTCCGCATGCCATGGCGTATCTCGCAAGGCCGGTGCACGGATGTGCGCAAACACAGCTCTTCGGCGCCAGGGTTGTTTACACTGCCATTTCGGATGTCTGCACGGATGTCGAACTCCGGTAAGATGTGAGCTGATTTATGGCTTCCATTAGCCTCTGCTCTATGCCGTAAGATACAGGGGGTTGAGTTGCGGCAATGGTTAACGGATCAAATCGCAAGATAATGCTTTAAACGAGCCTTGGCCGTTAAAGGTTCATTCTTTTATTCTTCCTCTGTTTCGCTCACGTATTCGAGGACGCCATTTGTCTTTTCATCTCCCATCGATTAAGCCGAGTTTCTAGTACGAAGCTGGCGCGGTACTACACGAAAGCATCGATGCGGCAAGTGAAAAATACTGTTGGCTCCGCATCTGAAGGTTTATGTATACCTGCACTTTCTTGGCGGTGACGAGGAAAATAGTATAAGATTATTTAAAAATTAAACAAAAAAGCCTGGTTTATTTGTACGTTAGTGCTGTTCCTTCTCAAGGCTTTTTTGAAGGTTTCTTCTTCATGCTTACCATCTAAAAATTTAAAACGTCGAGGAGCAAGACATTTCAGCCTTCGCAAACACGTTGATTAAGTCATTAACAGACAATTTATAATAATGTTGCGCATCACAGAGTTGAATAAGAAAGAGTTGCCTCAGATTCCGCTATCCAGAACTTCGATGCCCACAAAACCAATCCTCAACCAATGCATTGACATTTCATATTTATCCCGGAATATTTAGTAAACAGTAGACACAGTCTTCACGTGACGTCCCAGCGCCGTCTGCTAGGGGTCGTTCGCCATGTTGGAGCACTGCAACCGATGCGCGCGAATGTTTGAGCGCCGCCTGTGCAGTCTTTCGGCGTTGACATTGCGATTTGCGAACTATCTCGTGTTCTATGACGGCGAGTGCCAGGCGAAAGGAATTGTGCCTATGATATTTGCGCATTGAATTGTGCATATGAATTGTGCCTATGAATTGTGCCTATGATATTGTGCCTATGGTGGGCCCGACGCATGCTCGCTACGAAGCAAAAATCAACACGTGCGACGGTGTTGATCCGTACACGTTGTGCGGCGGGACCGACACGACTACGGACGTCAACCTGCCGCCGGTTATGACGCATGCTGACATTGTACATTATTTGGTGCTGTCGACGCACCACGTATCTCTTCTTGAAATGAAATCATACAAGTCTCTTGAGGCTCAGAACTACTTCACAAGTGGCCGGTAAGCGGCATGACAGCGATGCTGGCTACTCTCCAAGCGCGTCATCGTGTTGAGCGGCGTAAGGTTACAAACATTTAAATATATATTTGTAAATCCGTACCGCTGGAATAACGCGGTTAACACGGTACCCATTTGCATGAACTCGTTCGTTAGCTGTTCATTGCGGCACCGTGCGGTGCTCACTGCTCCAAATGCTCGATGCTGCCAGGCATTGTGTACGCAGCAACATACCTTATTTCGTTATTCGCTTACCTAAATACGGCTTTCTGCAACTCTGGTTAAATGTAGGCGTAAAAAGTAGGTTCTTTACACCTTTCCTGTTTATGCGAGCGAGCCAGAGACGCCGACGCTCCTCCGACAACACTTTCGTGCGCTCGCATTGCCGAGTTATCACTTTCGGCAAGCAATCAGTACAGCCCGGTTCCTGGCTCCATGTTCGTTTTCTGTGCGGCAGACTTGCTTCTCGCACTGAAGCCGATCATGGTACACATCGGCATTACGACGCTGTACCGTATTAGAACATGCACAGCGCGAAAGCATCGCACCCGGCACACGCAGCAAAGGCGGCGCCACGGCAGTAGTTCTCCGTAATGGCGGCCACCTACCCCCTACGCCCGGTTGTGACTTCCGTGAAAACTATGTATACTCAAGTAATAAAGTTGCGCTAACCACTCCTCGTAACCTGAAATTGCATGCAATTATTCTAAGTGCCCTTGCCGTATTTACATAAGTTCTGCAAAGCAAACAAGCATAGCATATTCGTTTTGGCACTGCTGGCTGTTATATATCTGTAAAAATAAAAACGTTGGAGAAGAACTATAGCGGGACACAGTGAGTGGATTCAAAGAACATTACATAGCCAAGGTCACCGAACTGACTGATTGCTTTATATTTAGGTGTCGCATATAGAACAGCGACTCCAAAAGATTGTCGTCAAGCCAGGCCTGCCTGGTCAATACGCATTCCCATGCAGACTGTGGGCAGAGGCTGTCATCGTGGTGTATTTGATTTTCTAATAGCGCCACTTTCTCCTTCAAACTGTGGAGTTTAATATACGAATTAGGTGAATGACGGAAAAGTGCAATACGTATTTTGCGCCTTCCAATATTGTGCATGACGCGGTGTCGTAAGCAACAATGAAACTATTATCAACCAGTAAAGTGAACAGAACGCAATACGTTCCCTAATTTTAGTTCATGGAGACTCATTGTAGAATGAAAGGCACCGTAGTGAAGCCTACCATCCAAATTTCGAACAGCTATAGAGTTATTGAACGCGTGCCAAAACCGCAGTACGCAGGCGATATTACATTCTGCTCTCTTCGAAATGCGACCGCCGCTGCCACTAACGCGACCAGAAACCACATAGTTACAACCACCGCGCTATCGCTCGATAGCTACTGCGTCGGACAGTACTAGTAGCTACAAGTATATGTAAAAAGATCAGTACAACGACATTGGCATATAGTGGCTGTAGCGAAACCAGAATGAATCACGGATTTATCCTAAAAGAAATTAAGGTACTTGAGGCAAACAGAACGTTTAATTTACCCTAAGATTATTTTTGGTGATCTATCCCCTTGGCACAAGTGCACATAAATGCAAAAATAAGTTGCGTACGCAAGTGTGTACACCGTGACTGAAGGGGCTATATAAATATTTCAGAGACTCTTTATACAGAGAAACTCTGAAGGACTGTGCTGATAGTGCACTGGGTATTAACAAAGTACTTATTTTGACAGTTTCCTCCGACCAAAGTATCCGCCGTGGTTGCTTCGTTGCTAAGGTGTGGCGCTGCTATAAACGCAATGTCGTAGGATCAAATCGCGGCAAAGCGGCCGCGTTTCGATGAGGCGAAATGCAAGAACGCCCGTGTACTTAGTTTTAGCTGCACGTTAACGAACCCCAGGTGGTTAAAATTAATCCGAAGTCCCTCACTAGCGGCGTGCCTTATAATCAGATAGTGGTTATGGCCCGCAAAACAGCAAAATTTGATTTTTTTTTGTTTCCTTCAACCAAAGTGCGTGAGTGCTACATAATACGCGTATATCCTAATGACGTGTGTAACATCGTACTGATTCCGATTGTATTTTCTTATTATCAGTGCCAACGAAACGTCGTTTTACGAGTTGTGTTAGTAGCAACTCGATCAAGTAGAGGTCCCGTGCCAGCAAGAAGAAAAAAGTTGTCGCAGTTTCACCTGAAAGGCGAAGCATCAACTGCGATAGCAAATTTGTAGAGAGCTATACGTAGTAATGATATTAGCTTTATCAGCTCTATAAACTTGGACATGCAGCAGCACCGGCAACACGGAGAACTGTTGTCGACGCCGTCGGTGTTTTGCCCGCGTTCGCTCAAAATGCATGCGGCGTTGGTGACTGTTGCCGGAGCCTCTGATATAAATAGGCACTTGATGCCGCAGCTAAACGTCGCCTCCCTTCCCTCCCCCTCCCCCCCCCTCCCCCACGGCCTCTCGCGCGTCGAAAGAAGGCGCGTTTGCTCTACATATATGGTGATTGTAAAGGAGGAAAGAGACGCCTACTTCTGCAGCCCTTAAGCGAGCACGGCGCAGAACGCGCGTTTGTTCTCCGCCGTGCGTTCACTCCCCGTGAAAGCGCGCGCCCCTCGCGCCCTTTCACTCGCAGATACAGCGTTCGGCGCTCGGCGATGTGATAGCGCCAACCTTTCCCTTTCCCTCAAGAACCACTTATCATCGGCGATGATTTCATCTCCACTGACGTCCTACGGAACCTCACGGCGACGGCGACGGCGACGCCGACGGCAGAAATCTGCTTTTGAGTGTCCATATAATTGCTATCGCAATAAAAAGTTGTCGCAGTTTCACCTGAAAGGTGAAGCATCAATTGCGATAGCAAATTTGTAGAGAGCTATACGGAGTAATGATAGTAGCTTTATCAGGTGTATAACCTTGGACATGCAGCAGCACCGGCAATACGCAGAACTGTTGTCGACGCCGTCGGCGTTTTGCCCGCGTTCGCACAAAATGCGTACGGCGTTGGTGACTGTTGCCGGAGCCTCTGATATAAATAGGCACTTGATGCCGCAGCTAAACGTCGCCTCCCTCCCCCTCCCCTTCCCCCCCCCTCCCCGTTACGGCCTTTCGCGAGTCGAAAGAAGGCGCGTTTGTTCTACATATATGGTGATTGTAAAGGATGAAAGAGACGCCTACTTCTGCAGCCCTTAAGGGAGCACGGCGCAGAACGCGCGTTTTTTCTTCGCCGTGCGTTCACTCCCCGTGAAAGCGCACGTTCCTCGCGCCCTTTCATTTGCACATACAGCGTCCGGCGCGCGGCGACGATTTCATCTCCACTGACGTCATACGGAACCTCACGGCAACGGCGACGGCGACGACGACGGCGACGCCGACGGCAGAAATCTGCTTTGGAGTGTCCATATAATTGCTATCGCAATAAAAGAAGCTTACATTGCCTGTGAAAAACAACTGGAGCACAGGCACTAAAAAATTGTATAAAAGGGAAAAAAAATGCGATTCGTCATAGATCTTAGACTAGGATGAATCTACGGAGGAAACTCACACAGGTTTCTAAAAGTGCTACACACAACAAGAAATAATTGTCTTGGTCCGGAGATTGAATCCAGGAGCTGTTATTCTCGATGTGGTTGCTCTACCATTTGCGCTAACAAGTTGTTTAGCAGATCCCCTAGCATGGCAGGAATAATCGACAGCTTTAAGCATCCAAGTTAGAACGAGGTAGCTAGCAGATCACCAGAGTGAGGCCCAACTATTCGACAAGTCAAAGCTTTGAGTTGGCTGAGATGGAGGAGCGAGAGCCCTGGTAATGCTTTGGTCCCAGTTTTCATCCCCATACAAGGCCAAATTTTGCTTCTGTTGCAAAGGTTTATCTGTTTTCTTTCTAGCTTCGTATAATTCTAAAGTGGACGACTTGTTCTTCCTTTTAAGAAACTTATGCCACCTTGCTGATTTGGCTCTGTGACCGCTTCCGATAACCAGCATTTATTTTCAGGAAAATAGTTAAGAATCTCTGCATGTGTGTGTGAGTTCAGGCGACACGTTTGACGGCTCACAATATGCGCAGGTAACATTCGACCACGCTCGCCTGACTCCCGCAAACATCAAGGTTCCCTGTTTGCTCTCCCGTGCTTCACCTGCGCAAGGCATTCTACTTCTTGGAACAGCTATGCAGAAAAGAAAGAAACTTAGACACAAACACGTGAGCAACAGAAGAAATGTGGAGCTGTCAAGCTTGGTTTCCGTTAGGATCAATCTCTTTCCGAGGGAACTGAGTATGTGACAGCAAAAACAAAAAACAAAAGCAAGAAACAAAAATGACAAGCGACAGGAGGCAATGGAGGGCTAGAAATCATTTGCAATGATCGATGTTGTCATCGCTGTGAAAGAGAAAAGATGGTGCAACGCTTAAGTGAGGCTTCTCCAGGGTTATCTATCACAGCTGAAACAACTCCACCGGAAATCGTCCAACTTTTCCGTGTCGTTAGTTTAAACCGAAGAAAACTGATATAGAGAAATCCAAGGCAGAATGTTTGACTGTTGCATGCACAGAGCGGTGTCTTTCGCAGCGATGTCTTAGTATTTTGAAGTTAATAGGTTTCCTTAATCAAATATAATTTTGAAATTAATTTGCAGGGCACACAAATTGACGGCATGCATATACAAAGGTGACCCTGATTTTATTGCGAAGCATTCTTGTCCGAATCAAACAAGCTTTTTTTGTATCTCGTTGCTTTTATGGGTCATGGAGTAGACAACTACCACCCTCTGGGGAGAACGATGCAACGTAGCTGACGCTACAGCCAGGCGCCTTGAGTGTGAGTGGTGTGGTCGCACGGCCTTGAATAGCGGCGTGAAGTGAACGTCAGGTGTCGCTCTGGTGCATCGTATTGCGGCCTCGCGTGCTATGGCGCGGGAGGTATTAGGTGACTGAAGGTTTATATGCGCTAGTCGAGCCCTCGGCAAGGAAAACATTTGTTCGTTCTCTCGCTCGCTCTCGTTAAACGTCTTAAAACGTCTTGCACAATACGAACACGATGAAGAGCCTCTCGCCCCGTTAGGGCCCCACCAGCTCGACGTGCGTCCGCCTCTCGTACTGGAATAATTCGTGCAATGCTTCGAATATGTGTTGTCAACGGCAGTTGAGCCTGGTAATTTTTTTGCAAGCTATTCTCAGGCTCTAAGTATCCAAGAAATGCTTCCTGAAACCGATAAATAGGTGGAGCGTTTGCCGTGTTCTAGAACACTAACTAGTAGGCACAAACATCTTCACGGTAAAAGAAAAATGAAGCCTTCATTCCTTTAATTATGACTACAAAAAATCACCACAAAGATGCAATAGCTTTAAAATAGCGCTTCTTCTGTGCTCCGCTGCGCTTCAAGTTTTTAGCTTACGCATTGCACAGGAGCGGATGATATATTAGCCTTAGATGCGCGCTTGATGCATGCTCTAACTTGGCGTGGGACTGAAATGGTTCCAAGTTCTTAATTAAAAACAAATTAAGAGGCTTAAAATGCCAAGGCAGAAGGTGCAATGAGTGACGCCGTAGTGGTGGAATTTTTAATAATTTGGCCACTCGGTGATTTTTTAACCTGCACCTAGATCAAACTATTTCTTTTTTAATTTGATGGACTTAATATACCAGACATTTCTGGCTGGCTACTTGAGCTAAAAGCTGTATGACGAGCTCGACAGGAACTCAGGTCACACAAGTGCTTCCAGATTATACTTCTATCAGAACGCGACCACCCGACTTTCCCATTTACTGCTGCCCCTGCTGCCGCTGCCGCTTCCGACGCCACCGCGTCGTCGTCTTGTATGCCGCGCCCGGAGGTGGTTGAAAGTACACAATATGAGCGCGGACAAGAGAAAGACGATGTCATAAGGCATGCTTCGTTTGGGGGGAGCATGGCCACATACAGCCTGGAGCTCCCTCAGAGTCGCCGTAATACCCCCGCGGAAAAGCATTGCACAAGCTGCAGCGCTTGCCTTTCTGCTCACGCACAACAGTCGCGAGAGGAAGTAACGAAGCAGGCAGAAAACCGGATGTCCTACCCACTCAGCCATCGAAGGCACCACGGAACGAGTGTAAAACAACTTTACGACTCATCCCTCGTGGCAGCTCGCCTACACAGGGCTGGAGAGGCGGATTGACCCATCAGAAATCATGCGTCGTTTGGGGTTCTTCAATAAAGGAAAGACTACTACTGAGCGTAGCAACACTTGAGGAGGTAGATAAATGTAAATTACAGGTGCGGTACGCCTCTGCTATTTCTGAAGAAAAAAAATAATTATTGTGCCAATTTATTCTACGGCGAACAGACGCAGCGCGTGCAGACGCATAGCACACGCATAGCTGCATTTGAGTGTTTTAGAGTTGGAGTGTACAAAGTTAGGGGACGCAAACCGCCGGGCTTAAGAAAAGAACGCAACATGTTTACAAAAGAACGTGAATGAAGTACAAACTAACGCAAGCTAGGCGTGGCGCATTGCCTACGCGAAGATCCGTTTGGGTGCCCAAACCCCGTTTGCGTACGTAAAATCTAAGACACCCTATTGAACGCCGCAGCGTCAAGGCGACACTATGGAAATCCCAGCGAATCAACATTTCTGTACCGGACGCAGTATCTTAATTGTATACGCGTTGCTCGAAGTCGCAGGTCCTCTCCCGACTGCGGCGGCAGCAGGTCGATGGGGCAAAATGCAAAAAAGTTCGTGTACTTATATTGCACAAAGAAATGCAAGGGGTCAAAAGTATCCCGGACTCCTTGACTACGGCGTGCCTCATAATCATACTGTGGTTTGCGCACCTAAAGCCTCACAATTTAGTTAAAGTTTAACACTTTTTCGACGATGCGATGCGCCGTGTGAAGCAAGGACATAGCTCACCTTGAACAATGACCCACACCAACGCCACAAGCACACGGGTCTCGTGCCTTTTTTTTTGTGTGTGCTACATCGACAAACACTTGTTCTGCATGCAAGCGAAACATCACCTCACCGCTCTCGTATTGCGGCAGGCGCTCAATAACTTAAACATTAATCATCTATATCACCGCCGATTCAAGCAAAGATTCATGCAGCGTGTGGGATCTCGCTATTTTAAATGCGAAACATTTCTTGGCGAAAAAAATTAAATTATGGGGTTTTACGTGCCAAAACCAGTTCTAATTATGAGGCACGCCGTAGTGGGGGACTCCGGAAATTTGGACCACCTGGGGTTCTTTAACGTGCACCTAAATCTAAGTACACGGGTGTTTTCGCGCGCCCCCATCGAAATGCGGCCGCCATGGCCGGGATTCGATCCCGCGACCTCGTGCTCAGCAGCCCAACACCATAGCCACTGAGCAACCACGGCGGGTATTTCTTGGCGAACATTTGCCACTTCGACAGTATCTATCTACCTAGCCGCCTATGTCTTGGTGCTCTCATGGTCGTTTCGTTAACTTTGAACGTACCAAAATTGGCATAGATGGCGAGAGTGCATGAAGAACAAAAATGATAGGTCATGCCTTGAATGTCATGACATGCGGGTCATGAATTGCATGAAAGAGCCGCCTAAAATGACAATGGCCAAGCGAAAAAAGTAAACACTCAAAAACCAGTGAAATGGGTTCGGACGTGGGTACTAAGTGAAGGAAACACTAAAGGATGTTGGTAGAAGTCATCGTGATGAGCATGACTCAGCAAAAATGACAATGACTCAGCGAAAAAAGTTAAATTCTCAAAAACCACTGGAATGGGTTCGGACGTGGGCACTAATTCTGAGTAACACTAAAGGATGATGGTAGAACTCATAGTCACGACCGTGACTAAGGCTTTCGCCTTAAGATCTCTTAGGCGTCACTCACAACATGATTGTCATGACATGCGTGTCATGCAGGTCATGAAACAGCCGTCTACGTCTTGGTGCTCTCACGGTCTTTATCCTGGTAGGCTCCCCGTGCACTGATTCGCATAACATCGATTCACACGGGGCCTGGGATCTGCAGGTTTTAATTTTAGCAGCGTCCTGTGATACTTTCCCTTTTTTTAAGTACATCAAGAATCAACACGCGAAAACGCCAAGCTGATACTAAAACTAGTCAAAAGAGGGCGCCACAACCTCACAAGTGGAAGATTCCGCTAGGGTGCGCTGAAAGAGAGCCATTCCCACGCTCCGGGAGGCTCTTTCCCGCCATGGGGCCGTATTCTGAAACGTTCGCCTAGGCGAAATTTCTTTTTTCGCTTTCAGGCGTGCGCCGATTGGCTGTTTTAGCAAAATTGGATGAGCTGATTGGGAGGTTGAGCCCGACGTCATTCAATTCTGCTCAACCAGCCAATCAGCGCGCACGCTGATTTCGCCTAGGCGAAATTTCGCCTAGGCGAACGTTTCAGAATACGGCCCATAGACGCCGAGCAGCAAGCACGTGTGGAGCGAAACGGACGCTCGCCCGCGAAAGACAGCACCAACCCTGGGCTGATCAGCACAGCGGTGCGCGCCTGTGAAGGTGAAGTTTCTCGTTAGTGCGGTCAAGCTAATCCCAACATCGTGAATAGAACAGCTAAACACAAGGTAAACACAGGATAAAACAACATAAACACAAGGGAAACACCGGCGAATCCCTGCTCCGCACTTCCCCCGCTTTCATGGTGTGTGCAACTGCATTTTTCTTTCCTCCGTGGCCCTTTCCTTCGGCGCCTTCCATTGTTTTCCCATAGTTCCTTCGTGACAGCCGCGAAAAGCGAACGCGTCCGCTTTCCTTTTTTACAGCGAAAGCTGTATTGGCTAGGCTAAATGAAATACCGTTCGCCACATGTTTCGATGAAGGTCTCCATTCGCTGCGCCGTCAGTTAAGTCATTCTCTACGTCGCATCCAAGCGAACGCGCCATTGACACCGCCGTTAGTGACGTCGTTCTCGGCGTCGTGCCCAAGCACGCGCGCCTATAGTGCCACTCGAGAAACTGCTGTCGAAAGCGGGCGTTGGCCCCGGCGAACGCGTTCCCGCCATTGCCACGTTGATGCTGCTCTGCCCGCAACGCCGCCTCCTCGGCTCGCCGTTGTCGCATTCGTTCGATATCTCGAGTTAGCTCGGCGTCGTGGTTAGCAGCAACCGCCCGCCATTGGCGCTTGCATTCTACTATAAACACAAACATGTAACCTATAATTAAGAAACGCTTCAATACAGCGTCGGAATTAGCCCACTGCTAAACCCCGGGGCTGCACGTTTCAGCTTCGCTGGTTAACCATCTGTACGGAGTGCTTGGGCGTTTTTTTTTCACCGGTCACAATCACATAGAAGTAGCTCTTTGAAACGACTCGTGTGTCCGTCACGTCGCGTAGAACGTACGAGAGCGCATGTGCTTGGTCAGTCTTGATTAGGGAAGAGACACAGGAAAGAAAAGCTCCAAAAACACTCAACCCTATATGCTTCTGCACTTCCCGTCCTTCATTTGTCTACATACACCTGCTCTCAAAATAATTCCCCTGACAAACATCAACCATCGCCTTCGTGCTCGTGACATCTTTGCCCCGAAGCCTCGGTGTGCATGCGTATGACTTGCTACTTGCATTATACCATAGATTGTGAACGGTGTTTTGCTTAATCATAAGCACTGCATTGATATTGTGACGGGGATATGAATAGGCAAAACGAAAGGGAAAATGTATTCATGGAATATATACAGAGTGAAGCCGAGATAGTGGAACAACAACCACAGGAGTTCTTCTTCGGTCTTCGTCATCCTCCGCTTACTGGCGTCTTCTTCAATGTACGGGAATGGCTTGTACATATGACCCCCCGCCGGTGGGAGCGCCGTCTCGGCGCTTAGGAAAGGGAAGGGTCGTTGTCGGTCAAGTAGGGCTTCAAACGGGTGACGCGAACGATATCACTAGGAGGTACGGACGACGACGAGCTACCGTCCACCGGAGTGATCTCGTTGGCCAATTCACTGAGCTGGCGGAGAACCTCGTAGGGGGCAGAGTAGCGAGACAGAAGCTTCGAAGATAGGCCCACGTGGCGGGACGGCGTTTAAAGAAGAACCAAAGAGTCTGGAGAGAAGTGCATGGTTTTGTGCTGGCAGTCATAGAGGGCCTTTTGGGAGATCTGCGAGGCAGAGAGACGATCGCGTGGCATCTGGCGATTGGTCTGTGCCCTAGCAGCAGCATTACGGGCGTACTCTGTAGGAGCGTCGGCAGCTGATAGCAGGAGACTCTCAAAGGGCAGCGTTGGGTGGCAGCCAAACAACAGCGAGAACGGAGAAAAGCCAGCCGTGTCGTGGCGGCACGAGTTGTAAGCGAATGTCAAATAAGGCAAATGGAAGTCCCAATCTTTATCAGCGGAAACGTACGTCGAGAGCATCGCGGTCAGCATGCGATTAAGACGCTTGGTAAGTACATTTGTTTGCGGATGGTAGGCTGTGGTTAGCTCGTGACGCGTGGAACGCTACTGAAGGATGTCGTCAACAACTTTTCAAAGAAATGAACGACCATGATCGATCAGCAGTTGTTCTGGCGTGCCGTGGTGGAGAATGACATCGTGAAGCAGAGTCCGCGACGTCAGTGGCACGGCATGTTGGCAGTGCCCGGGTGATGGCATATCGTGTGGTGTAGTCAGTAGCTACGGCAATCCACTTGTTACCCGTGGAAGAAGTCGGGAATTGTCCAACAAGATCGACGCCTACGTGGTAGAACGGGACAGTTTGAATGCCGATAGGTTAAGTGGACCCGCGGGCAACGAGGACGGGCGCTTACAAGCAGAAGACTCACAAGCACGAACACACCGGCGTACAGAACGGTACAGGTCTGGCCGGAAGAACCGACGCCACACGCGGTCGTATGTAATGGACACTCCGAGGTGTCCGGCTGCTGGGGCATCGTGGAGCTGGTGGAGGAGAGTAGAACGGAGGGTCGTAGGTACTATGATCAGAAGCTTTGGACCGTCGGGGTTGGTATTGCGACGATAGAGAATGTGAGCACGGAGCACGAACAGGTGGAGGGACGGGTCCGAGTGAGTAGCGCGTAGACGATCGATGATGGACCGCAAGTTTGCATCGCTGAGCTGTTGACTGCGTATGTCATGCAAGTCGGAGATGGCGAGGACGTAGGCGTCGGAATCATGGGTGGTGGCGTCAGGGGGGTCGACGGGATGACGTGATAGGCAATCGGCGTCCTGGTGCATGGCGCCGGACTTGTAAAGGACATCATAGCTGTATTCTTTAAGCTTTAGCGCCCTGCGACCAAGTCGTCAGTTGGGTCTTTGAGGGACGAGAGCATAGAGTATGGTGTCCTGTGATAACCAAAAAGGTGTGGCCAAACAAGTACGGTCGAAATTTTGCGACTGCCCAAACTAGAGCAAGGCATTCACGTTCAGTGATCGAGAACTTTCGCTCGGAAGGGGAGAGGAGGCGACTGGCGTTGACGATGACACGGTCTTTGCCTTGTTGCTTCTGAACGAGAACAGAGCCCATGCCGTGTCCACTGGCGTTGGTTCGAACTTGTTTAGGTGCTGTGGGGTCAAAATGCGCCAAGATGGGAGGAGTGGTAAGCAAACTGGTAAACGTGCGAAATGCATCGGCTTGTTCAGGACCCCATGAAAATGTGATGTCCATCGGCAGGAGTTTTGTGAACGGACGCGTAAATGTCGGCAAAGTTCTTGCCAAAAAGCCGGAAATAAGAACACAAGCCAACAATGATCCGGACATCTTTGGCCGAACGCGGTACAGAAAATTTTTCACGACACGATTCTTTTCGAGATCTGTTTGGTCGCCACTAGAACTCATACGGTGACCTGAGACAGTAATTTCACAACGGCCGAAGCTGGACTTCGAAGAGTTCAACTAAAGGCCAGCTCGTCGGAAAACGCCAAGCACTGCTGACAGGCGAGTCAGATGGCTCTGAAATGTTGGTGAAAAAACAATGACATCATCGATATAATAGAGGCATGTGGACCATTTGTAGCCACGATGCAGAGAGTCCATCATTCATTCAAACGTAGCGGGGCACTACATAAGCCAAAATGCATAACTTTAATTTAGAAAAGAACGTCGGATGTACCAAATGCGGTCTTTTCGCAATCGAAGTCGTCGATAGACAGACAGACAGAGAGACAGACAAAGAACTTTATTAAAGTCGTCGATAGAAATCTGCCAATATCCCGAGCGCAGTTCGATGGATGAAAAGTATGTAGGCCGTTCTTATATAGATCCTTCTTCGTCACAATAATGACAGCTGATGCCCAGGGACTACAGGAAGGTTCGATGACGTTTTTGGCGAGCATCTTGACCTCGCGCTGATTCACTTGCCGCTCGGCATGGCACACGCGGTAAGGACGTCGTCGAATGGGGCTAGCGTATCCAGTATGAATCCGATGCGTTACAACGGATGTCTGGCCCAAAGGGTGGTCATTAAAGTGAAAGATGTCGCGATAGGGCAGCAACAGGTCCAGGAGCTCGGCAGCGTGTGCTGGAACGAGGTCAGTCGCTATCATTGTGTCCAAGCTTACATCAGGTGTACTGGACGAGGTGGTGGTCGCAGAGGAAGGCGAAAAATTGTCAGCAGCGAAAGCAGAAATGGCATGCTCGTCGACAGCACAGACATTAGCCAGAGCCATGCCTACCGGGATAATTTCCGTGCACCAGCTAAAGTTCAAGATGGGCAATGACACTGTGTTCTTACTGATGATAACGAGGGGGTGAGGAACGGCAATATTTCGGGCCAATAGAACTTCGGATATTGGAGTCAGCGAGTAATCATCATCAGAAATGGGTGGCAGGGGCGTCAAGTTGACGTACATAGTGTCTTTAGGTGGCAATCGAACGTGATCGACGGAACACAAACACGGTTGACGTGTAGGCGGAGCGTCACAGTGAAGAGGCAGGTCTAGCTGGAGCACACCACTGCCACAATCAAACAGGGTGGAATGGGCTGATAGGAAGTCCATGCCGAGGATGAGTTCATGCGAATACTGCTCTAATACAGCAAGGAGCACAGTCGTGGAGCAGTCGGTGACACTTATGCGTACTAAGAACATCCCGATATACATGTAACGGTTCCACCATAAGGACAGGAAGGGTTCCACCATCGGCGACATGAATTGTTGATAACGTGGGCGGTGTGAGGACTTTCTTCAACCGATGACGAAGCGCTGAACACATCACAGATATCTGTGCGCCTGTGTCAACGAGAGCGGCGACGAGTACACCATCCACTGGAACGTCAACTGAACCCTAATGTACGGGGATGGCGTGTTAAAATATTAAACTTGGGAGATGTGAAGTGCGCAAACGTTGGACGTTAGCACAGGTCGCACAGGAGCAAAGTAACGACAACTCCGGGCACCATATTTAGTCTTGCAACCTTTATTTCCCCGCTTTAGTCAACCTTCCCTTCACATAGATTCCAGCGCGCACGTCGGATCTACATACTTTAAATGACATGTTTTTTAGTTCTCGTGTGGCAGATAGCATAATTCTACTTCTTGGGCTGTGTTCCAATACTCGCCGTAGACGGTAAAGTAGACGACTAAGTGGACAGCGGCCATCTTAAGTGTCGTTCCACTTCACACGAAGACATCAAAGTAGACAGCCACGCGAAGACAGCATCGAAGTCAAGAACGATGCAGGCTACTTTCTTGTCTAAACCAGATGGCGACTGAGCGGGACGCTTGGAAACTCGACGGGAAGGTCGTCTGCGCACATGAAAACGTAGACACGCTTTTCTATACCCTAAATGTTTTTCATAGGTTCGCAGGCGAAAAACTTAAAGTACCGAAATAATGTGTGCTTTTCTCAACTTTCTCGACACGACGTGGAGACAGCAAACGCTTCTGCTGACTCCACGTCGCAGAAGCGTCTTACAGACGGCTCGAAATGCGTTCCATTACTTGGCCTCGAAGCTGTCTCGGCTCTCTCTTCAGCTGTCTACGTAGACTGTCTCCGAAACTGACCAGAATTGGAACACACCCTTGATCTGAATTACAGTGACACGCGGGCATTGCTCGCAGGAAAACTTGAATTATATAATTGAGTAATGAACAAAATTTGGCCTACTAGCTTTTACCTAATGACAATAATGGTTTATATCGCAATTTACAAGGTAGATCTACTAAGATTATAAGGTAAACCTATTTAAAAAGAATACTGTGGATGACACCTTTTCCGGTATGTGCGTCCTAAAGTGGTGTGTCGTAGTGCTTTGCCTTTTCAGCTACTTTTTCTTGCAAGTTTATGAAGTGTGTGGTACAACGGCACATCTTGCGTAACTTTGACGGCGCTAAAAAACAAGGTAGTGTTATAGGTATATTTGCAAAATTAATTCCTAGTAGACGTACCTAACGAACTTAACGAACTTTTTGTATTGCGCTCTCCGCGCAATTCCCGTGCTCGTGACACGTGCTTTTTGCATTTTGCTTTGTGCGGCAGCATAACATTCCTAAAAGTTCCTCTTTTACAGTGCGGCGTAGGGCCCGCGCTCTTCTTTTTCTTCTCCGGTGTTCATGGAAGTTTTCGTAACATAGAAGTATTTCAAAATATGCCTAAGGTACTTCAAAAAATGTAATTATCTATTAGATTTCATGTGCAGTTTCTTTTTGCACTGTATTTTATTCTTTTGTATACCCTAATTTTGTACATGCTGTACGTGTAGTGCTCATCGCACTACACGTACAGCATGTATATGTTTGTTCTGTATACTTTAAATGGGCGATGTCACTTTACCATGTTATAATGTGTCAATGATCATGAAAGTGCGGCTTGTTGGCCACCGGGTAACAAGCATATGCCAACAGTAAGATTAAACAAAAAGAAAAACAAAGCTCAATAAATTTATTTTTGCCTAATTTCATTGCATGGCAAAGCAAGCATGCAATTAATATATATAGACAAACAGTACTCGTTTGCTAAGAAATATTTCCTCGCCAAAAAATAAGAAAGAAAACGTCCCTACTGTGGAATTATTTTGAACATGTTTCATTAAATTCTGTGACCAAATAAGTATTTCCATACGTTTAGATCAGCTATAGGTTACGCAAAACAGCCAGAGGGAACCTATGAATGCGTGGCACGATTACAATTTTACTTGTTCATAATTTAGTTCATTTTAATGCGACTAAGCATTGTTTTCTACTTCAGCCGTTTTGGGCCTAACTACCTACCTACCTACCTACCTATCTATCTATCTATCTATCTATCTATCTATCTATCTATCTATCTATCTATCTATCTATCTATCTATCTATCTATCTATCTATCTATCTATCTATCTATCTATCTATCTATCTGGCCCAATTATTTCGCAGTTGTAGCCTTGGAAGTAGCAAGAGCAGCGACCCAAGTTGTCTACTTGCATGGACCACTAGGTATGTGCTCCTGGTCGTGATGCTGTTGTGGTAGTTCGGTCGTCATCATTGAAGATTCGTAATCTTAATCTGTCCATCGCGTCGTCGTCGTACCTTCTACCCCTACCCAGTGGCCCAAGTTGTCTAGTGGCCCAAGTTTGGATCACTATTTGTGGTCGTGATGCCATCGTGGTCGTTGCAGCGTCATCATTCCAGCTTTGACATTCGACTCTCGTCAAGCCGTCATCGTCATACAGTCGTCGTGTATTATTTGTCACACCGCCGTCGTAATGCCATCGTAGTCATTCAGTCTTCGTCATTCCAGCTTCGTGATCTGACTCTCATCATGCGGTAGTCGCCACGCCTACGAGTCCGACCCAGCGGTCCAAGTTCTCTAATAGCTTGGGCCACAAGGTAAGGGTTTGGGATCGTGATGCCATCGTGGTCATTGCGGCCTCGTCATTCCAGCTTTGTCATCCAACTCTGCATGCCATCCGTCATCATGCCATCGTCATCAGACTTGTCGTCTGTCTGCACATGCCTTGACACTGTGCAGCATACGCCAAGAAATGCTCCGCAAGCGGACGGCTCAATCATTTCGCAGTGGTAGCCTTGGGAGCAGCAAGAGCAAGGTGTTTTGTTTTTTAAACAGTTGAATTCGCAGTGCTCGTTTGCACTGAACAAAGTGTATGTATTATGTGGTTCTAGAAATGTACCGGCTATCTATATAGGTGAAATGTACGGCTGATTTTAAAGGTAAACTCTGATACACATGCGCTCCGCCAGCTCTTCCAGATTCAGAAAAGACTAAATGACCAGAGGTAAACTTGTAAAACTACAAAATGGCCACTTTATGTGATAAATCAATGGTTGTTTCCCGTAAAGAAGTACGCGTACCTGCACCAACAAAAGAGGTAAGCTGCGGTAAAAGACTTAAGAAAGTCAGCTCAAGTGCACCGACGTTACAACAGCAATAAACACGATTTCACTTCATTGATGAAGGTAGTCCTGCTTCGTCTCGAAACATCGTACTAACAATTTCCTCTTCTGTTCGCCACGTAAGCGCTGCGGATTTTTCACTCACTGTTTAGTGCAATGCCTTGCTCACTGGCTGACCACAAATTAAGCCATAACAATGAGGTGTAATATCAGCACTAAAGTGCTTTCCTCAGATTTTACATTGTGACTGATTGAGGCGGCTGTGTTTCCTTAGGGCCCTAACCAGCTCCACAGGATCACGACTGAATTGCAGTTTTTTTTTTTTTTTTTTTTTACAGCAGCATGGACACCTGCAAAAATCAAGTTTTCTATTTTTTACAGACTGCATGCACGTAAATGCCGGGAGTTTTTATCAATATTTTAAATACCAGACACAAGTATATGTAATGCCTTTTATTCAAAAAAGAGGGATATAAATCCTCAAAAATCTCTTGAACGTGGATGTGTTTTCTATCCGCAGTCACTGACAAGAATGCTCGAACCTTGCATAAAACCGGCTTTCTACAGTCAGCTTCGCCACAATCCGGTGGTGTTACGCGGGCAAGCAATCGCAATAGTATTGTGGTGAAGCATATCAAGAGTGAAAAGGCACCAGTAACACGGCAGATAGTGCGATACTCGCGCGCAGCCGCCGTCCTGTCTCCTGTCACAGTGCACACACAGAGACGCTTAATAAATGTGCTGGTAGGCCTTCAGAGATATTTCGGACGTGGCTGTGGTGATTTCAGTGGTTGTTTGGCACACCTATCATGCCACGTATACGAGATCGTTACGGGAATTATGTAAGCTTTTCTTATTTATACACACTGCCGCACGTGCCTCAGAAGCACTACAAATCAATATACCACGTAGTCGATGAGTGTTGTTGTACAGCTCTCGCAATGATATACGGCTATTAAATTGCACGCCGGCGTTCAGTTTTCTTACTTGCACATACGAAGCACAAATAACTGTTTCTGTTCCCGCGAATCTAATGAAGCGTATGATATGCTCGACTACGCTAATAAAAAATGCATCGGCGCAACGTAATACTTTACCATTAAAGCTGTCTGAGACGACACCTCAGTTCCAAACGTATCCCGCTGCAACTATCAAATGTTAATATGCTACCGTCGCAACAAAATGCAACAAACTCACCGCGGGCATGACTTCCCCGCGCCAGCCTCGTATTCTGTGCTCCTAAGTCGGCTAGGGTTTGTTTGCTACGAACGCAGCAAACAACCTTCTCCAATTTAGTACCTGGGCGATGACAGTGCTCAAAGGCCGAAAGTCCCCACATTTCTCTCTTGCGAATACACATCCTAACGCAGTCGCCGAGAGAGCAGTTAAATACAATTTTCATATTCTCGTCTCCAGTAGCGGCCTAGATAAAATAGTGGCTCACAAAGAATAACTTCGCGGGATTGACTCTTCTCGTGCATGGAGGATAACGCGAAGCTGTGAACTTCATGTCGCAAACGCGACAAAAGACATGACTAGCGCGTTTGAGCTATGAGCTCGCGCATAGTTCACCTCTAGGGTTAGCTTGGCTGGTTACGGCAAATAAGTTAGCCACTCAAATCTAAACGCATCAAATTGCATACTGAAATACATGAACCTCAAAACTCTAAATATGAAACTTCGCACCTAAGCCAGAACAATTTCCTTTATCATATTTCACTTCATTATTTTCAATAACTTTGCAAAGAACCCACAACGGCGCTTGAAGCGCAAGACGAAAACTGCGAGCGCGAAGCCCTTTATAAAACTATTTGCGAGTTCTAGAAATGTTTAAAACGCTACCGAAAGATTTAGAAACGCCACCGCACGCAAATCTCTATGGGGATCCACAATTTGGGGCTCCTATTTTAAACAAAAATCAAGTATTCGCAAAGTGGCACCCATTACTGAGGTTATCGTGCGAGTGGTACAACTCTATCTATAGATGATGCTTTACGTTTCTATATGCTCGAGTAGTTCGAATATGGTAGACCATACGTCGGTTTGTCCGTTGAACCATAACCGTCAATTCCTCAATCAACCAGTCGTGTTTTACAGCTGAACCGCAAGTCTGCCGATGAATAAAAGATAAATTGCTGTTTACAGCTTTTCGCACT
The DNA here is from genome assembly GCF_013339745.2 of Dermacentor silvarum. Taxonomy (NCBI): domain Eukaryota; kingdom Metazoa; phylum Arthropoda; class Arachnida; order Ixodida; family Ixodidae; genus Dermacentor; species Dermacentor silvarum. Next base: position 128,409,245 of record NC_051155.1, read on the forward strand.
CAATCTATTAATAACCAAGTGAAGCAGGTTGTTTACACAGGATGTCCTTGCCGACAGAAAAAAGCACATGTGAGGAAAAAAATTGCAATAAAAAACAAGAGGAGATAAAGAAACACAGTTAACTTCATGCGAACTTCATCCAGGCTAGCATGACAAAATGGAGCGCTCAAATAGCTGCATTGTGTTCGGCGGGACAGCGCCATCCTCTTCCTTTTTCAATGAAGGATTGTCATGGTTGTTTTTCATGCGCCTACTAAACTCGCATATAAAACTCGCTGATCACGACTGCTACAAAACGGACGTGGTCTGCATTCGCTGCTTACAGAAGGCAAATAAGTGTGGATGTGACAGGGTTGGTTCCGAAATCAATCCTCGCAGTTGTCCCAAAACGTGGGCTGTATTAGAGGTATGTAGGAGCGGAAAGGAAAGCGATACGGCAAGCCAGAGATTTGGGATGTTAGATATTTTATGAAAGCTTTTTGTTTTCTTTTTTATAATAATTTGAGTTCCTTATATTTGCATGGTGATTGAAACTATAGAATTACAGTGGTTTAGCAGAAAACTTTATTTATTGCGGTAGCAATTGTAGTGGAGCTAAAAGCGTTCACGTTTTCATGCTTTCCCGCACTTGAGGGAGAGCGCCACCGATGCACGGAGAGTTAGAGGGTTTTCGCAGACTCGGAGTACGTTTGGCAGCAAAAACAATGTAGTGGACTCAGTGAACTCTGCGCTCAAGCGACGCTCGGTGGCAGAGCCAAGGCGGCGTTTTGCCTTGCACTATAGTAGGGGCATGAGCATTGGTGCCCACACCTAATATTAGCGCGCTAGCGCTCCTGCTAAGCTGCTGTGCATGCGCAATGAGCTTAGTGGAACGGGCAGTTCTGGGCATGTCTCCGTCAATGCGTCGCCCTTCGGACAAAACTGTCAATTTTCTGCATCTGGAGCACTACGTTTAATAGGCGTCATTGTGGCGGTATTTATGATGTGTTTCAAAAGCACCATTGTCGCTACAACAGAGACAGCTTAAAATTGCACCGTAACAAAAAGCAGGGAAAGTCCTTCAAGCTTCTGCGAATCCCGCGCGTAGTGCTGTCGAATCCGGTTCCATGTGGAACGAAGCTTGCAGAACAAGAACAACGACAACAAAAAAAGCCGGCAGATCCCACGCCCTGTGAGTATCGTTCTTATGCGAAGCAGAGTGCGGGGAGTCGACCAAGTTAACGGAATGACCATGAGAGCACCAAAATGCAGGCGGCTGTTTCATGACCTACATGATACGCATGAATGGCATTCATGTCATAACCTATCATTTATGTCCGAACCCATTTCAGTGGCTTTTGAGTGCTAATGTCTTTGCACTGAGTCATAGTCTTTTTGCTGAGTCATGCTCATGTCTATGACTTCTAGCATCATCCCTTAGTGTTTCCTTCACTTATAAGGGCCCACGTCCGAACCAATTCCAGCGGTTTTTGAGTGTTAATCATTTTTCGCATAGTCATTGACATTTTTGCTGACCCATGACTATGACTTCTACCTTCATCCTTTAATGTTCCCTTAACTTAGTACCCATGTCCCAAACCATTTCAGTGGTTTTTGAGTGTTAATCATTTTTCGCCGAGTAATCGTCATTTTGCTGAGTCATGCTCACGACTATGACTTCTGACTCAAGTGCAATGCAAGAAACCGGTTGTGCTAAACTGGTTAATCTCCCTGCCTTTCCTTCTGCACTCTTTCCTTCCTTTAGTGTTTGTTCCACAGATTACCCACGTCCGAACTAATTTCAGTGGTTTTTGAGTGTTGATTTTTGTTGTGAGTAATGATTTTTTTAGAGTCATGCTGATGACTATGGCCGTCTGCCATCATCCTTTAGTGTTTACTTCAATTAGTACGCACGTCAGAACTCATTTCAGTGGTTTTCGAGTGTTAATTCTTTTGCTAAGTCATTGTCTTCTTTGCTAAGTCATGCTCATGCTACTCTCTTAGCACGATAACGTTTAAAAAAGGGGCATATTCTCACAAATTTGTGCACCTCTAAAGAAAAGTTACATAGTAACCTTTATTTCAGTAACCTTTATTAAAGAGGCATACTCTCACCAATTTGTAACCTATTAGTTGGAAATAAAATTGTAACCTTTACTTAAGTAACGTTTATTAAAGGGGCATATTCTGCATCATTGCCCCATGCCATTGCACCGTCGCAAGACGTATCCAACAAATATAGGAGGCTAGGGAACAAAGCAAAACGGCTTCAATCGTGGCTGAGACGAAGTGTAGCACGCGGGAAATAATAGGCATCGAGCCGGCCGAGTTGCCGAGCCACCTTCCCAATACTTTCGCGTCGCTGCTGCAGATGGCTCTGCAGAGCAGCCACAAACTCGACTGTACGGAGTCTATGAAGGTAGTAAGGAGCGTAGTGCTGTCCTACGTATCAGCTATTCGACAAGGCAGGAACACACAAGCACGATGAGAAAACTCCCGGAGGGTTCGAAAAAAAGCTTCCTTTTAAAATGCCATTCAAGAAGCATCATTGTAGAGACAAGCACAGATGACGGGGGAACAGAATGTTTTCTGTAACCAATGATAGAATGTGTAAGCGCGACTGAACATGGTACGTAGAAAGAAACAGACACACAGACAGCGCTGTCTCTGTGTGTTTGTCTGTTTCTTTCTACTTCCTTGTTCAGTCGCGCTCACACATTCTATCATGGATTCTAACCAACTAGTCCGGCAACGTGTTTTAACCAAGTTCCTTTCTGGAACAAGCCGTCCGTGTTCATACAGTACAAAGGAAGCACATTTTTTAGGCAGTGCAAGTATGCAGGCTGACGATCGCGGCGATTCTTAACTTTCAGTTGTGTCTATTCTGTTTTCCCCTCTTTGCTGTGAAATTGTTTCTTTTTTTCTAGTACGGCTAAGATTGTAGATATACAACTTATCTCTATACCTCAACTATAGGTGTGCACCAATGCAGTTTGTTTAAGGTACGCACTCCGCGATGGTCAAGTGGTAGTGATATACGTACGGTTTGCGAACGCACGTGAATTGACCCTGGCGAGGATCGAGCTGCATGGCTGTCGTCTCGGATTAGACGGCTACAACGTCGAGCACTGCACTTGCGGTTGGTACGCTTTTCATTGCGGCGTTCTTTGAATTTTTGCCTGTGAGTTGATCTATCATTCTATTTTGTCTCTTGAAGTGAACGTAGCGCATCAGTTGCATTAGTTCTTACAAAGAGGTCTTTGTTCACGAGCAGTGCTTTGTAAAGCCGAATAGATATGTAGCGTCGTAAAAGCGCACCTGCACTCTTAGTGAAGTCCCGTATAACGTCCTGCACATATGCTGTAGATTCTTGTTCCAGCAAAGTACTGCATATAAACGGACTGTCAAGAGCTATTATGCGTAACAATATCTGCGGCGGCAGGCTAGTTCCGCTATATGCGGCTGCGAGCGGACGCCACGTCTATATTCAGCCCTGCAAAGATGGCGCCTAAAAACCGCGCCAAAGCGTTGAGAGAGTGTTACAAGGCAAAAACGCTCTAGGGAGCGGTGAGGGAGATGCTGTGCGACGCTCGCAGAGGCGGGGGCGTGGCCTCTGTCCCTCCTGCTGCAGCAACGTGGCCTGCTGCACATCGACAGGCTGGCCCACGCCCCTGACGGAGAACGCCTGCTCACCCGCCTGGCGAGCCGTCCCTCCTCCGGGATGGGGAGCCTCGTCGACACTTACCTGGCATGTGGTCGGCCAGGTACCCCCAGCACCACGACTCCCGCCACCACACGAGAGGCCCCTGGTCATCACAACCTCGCTTGAAGGACACAGCAAGCGGCGATCATCCAGCTGCGTACTCCTTCAGGTGGCTACCTCCAAGCTGGAGGAAGAGCTGGCGGGGAGATTGCTCGTCTTCACGGATGGCTCCGTCCTCCCCGACAGCGGCTCAGCCACTGCAGCCTGTATGGCCCCCGCGCTCGGCAGGGCATCGACCTGTCGACTTCCCTTCTCGGCTAGCTCCACCGCTGCTGAGATGGCGGGCCTCCACCTCGCCGCAGACCTGCTGGCAGCCGAGCCTCCTGGGGTACCGGTCGCAGTGGCCAGCGACTCGCGAGCTGCTCTCCAGGCTGTGTGCCTCCCGGAGAGGGCTGGCTTCAGTGCAGCCCTCCTGGTGACGAAGCTTCACGCCCTCCGTGCCAGTGGTACTGATGTCTCTTTGCACTGGGTACCTGCTCACGTGGGGATCCCGGGCAATGAAGAGGCAGATGCCTTGGCCAAGGAGGCACACGGCACGGACACGGCACCCAGCCAGGCGGTCGTGTCATCGGACTACTCCAGGAGCACCTTGCAACGACTGCTGCTGAGCTGCCACCCCGACGCACGCGTGGCAAGGCGGAGCCCTCCGACACAACTGCCTGACAGGGGACTGACCAGAAGGGAGAGATCCCTCCTACTACGCCTTCGGATTGACTGCTGCTGGACAGCCGCCCGAAGCTTCCGCCTGGGAAGAGCAGACTCCCCAGCCTGCTCTATATGCGGGGCAGACGAAACACTGGAGCACCTCCTATGTTCCTGCCCCGCACTCGACCAACACCGCAACACCATGGTGGCTCAACTCCGACGCATGGGCCTACCTTCTGGTACCAGCACGGACCTGCTGCATCCAGCCCGCAATCCCAGCCAAGCGTTCAAGGTGGTCCTCGGCTACCTTGCGGACACTATGCTGGCTGACCGGCTGTAGGGACACCCTGCCCGAGACGAGGACGACTGCCCTCTGCCTTCCACCCTTCTCCCACTATTTCCTTCTTTCTCCCCCCCATTCCCCTCCCCTCAGATGCTGAGCCGTGCTCCCTATAAGGGCTGCAGAAATATGTATCTTTTCCCACCCCGAACCTCTACTACTACTACTGTGTGAGAGAAAGAAAACCGAAAGGCAAATGGAGAGAACGAAGAGAAAGAAGTCGTTGGCTACGTGCGTTGCTTTCATGGCGGAGGAGGAGGAAAGACTGCGCTGGCGGCCGAGGAAGGAGGCAAGAACATGGCGTAAGTCGGCGGACGAGTCTATTGTTTTTGGCGGCAATCATCGGCAGATATTTTTACAGGCGACGATATGCGACTGTGTTCGTGTTGTGAAGGGATCTGGCCGCGTCGATGAACACTCTCGGTGATGTCAGTGATGTTCAAATCCACTGTTGTTACCGGAAATTGCAAGAAGCCAGTGCAACTTCGGCAACTCGTGCGAGTACGACGGCCACCTGGGCGATCAGCGGCGGCGGGCCGCCATGTGCGCTGGATCGGCGGACCCAGGATTGCGTGCTGTAGAGCTGCGTACCTGTGCCGATTCGGTAGGTCGATTTTTGTTTCCCATACGCTAAGCTTATTAAATGCGTATTTTCTACCATTGCATTATTATGAGCCAGCAGATAACGAATCTTGGTGATTTAAACATCTGAACGTGCAGTACAAATGCGGACAGGCGCATTGAAGTTTTGGTGTGCGAACTAACTATAACTACTTCCGTTACGGTTTCCTTCAAATGAATTATTGCTGGTGACTTTTGTTCTTGCGCAGCCAGGGGTTCTTTCGTTGAAATTTCATGGCGAAGTTTCATTAGGGCTTCCGTTTTGTAGCGCCGCAAGTAATTGCGTGTAGCGTTCTAACCATTAATTCTTCCGTTTCCTTTTTTATCTCCTTCGTGGACATCGCGATATAAATTCATCGCATATCGTAGTTTATATGTGTCGAACGGTGGTTTTATTCTTCTGAATTTTCTGGTGTGTAAAGCACTTTCCTTTGTGTAGTGTGTGGATTTCTGGCTTTTCTATCAATGTGTCGCGTTCACCAGAAGTTGAAGCACAATTTTGCTCGAAGTTTGCCTGACGCGAAAAGAATGATTTACCTTCGACGACACAGCAGCTCCGAAGTGTCGGTTTGTGCTAGAAGCAGGATTTGCAACAACGCCTTGGAGATAAGTTGTACACTCGTTATTTGTAGCAGGGGCGAAGTTCTATGCCACTGGCAAAATTTCAACGATGCAATATATTCCGTCAAGCGTAGCTGGTTTAAGTTTTATTACAGATTGAAAATCTGTGGTTTTCAGTACTTGCGTCGTTCCATAATGTTGTCCGAAAGCAGCGCTGCGTAGCTAAGACCTATGAAAGAACCAGAAGAACATATCACCAAGTCGCACATTTTGTTTCTGTAGGGATTGCTATCTAGAGTTGATTTTCGGCTATGAGGTACCCCTAGCCCGAAAATAGGCCATAATAAGAGCGTTCTTATGACCTTATACTTCTCGAATTATGAAATTCCTACGTCTTTTTATTCTCCCCTAACTGATGTTTTTTTCTATACATAATTTAAGGTGGGAGAGGTCGACAACAGTACCAACGCGACCAAGGAAAGCTGAACCCCCCGCTCTCCAGTGCAACTATAGAGTGAACCACAGCTACGGTAAACAAAAATAAGGCCCAGAATGGCTGTTCATTGCATTGCGCAAATACCATATGCTTTTGATGAAGCACGCCAAGAAAAAGGTCTCATTTTGCCAGCACAAAAGTCGGGTGGGGCTCAGAAAGAGACGAGTGAACATTGCTCGCAAGCGGATGACATTGAAACACTGACACACGCTGTAATATCACCGCAGATAGACACGCATTCGAGAGCCCTCTCACTCATTTTGCTGATTTCATAAGAGTGGGAAGTCACTGAAATTGTTTAGGCGAGTGTAAATGAACGCAAGTGCAGCTGAATGCCAGTTAGTGTAAGGGACATAAATGTGTGCCCCTGCGTGCCAACTGACAATGTGGGCCAATATTATCTGCAAGTGTGAAGAAATATGACTGAAATAAAACATAAGCCCGTGCACATTCAGTTGATTTCGAAGCGGCCATGTACAGTTAAACCTGCTTTTAACGAACCTCCATATAACGAATTCCTGGATATAACGAAGTTTTCTATTCCCCGTCGTTACTCCATAGAAGCACATTTATTTGAGACCTATACGTAACGAATTGGCATCGGGAGACCCCCCTCGAAATAACAAATTTTCCCCGCCGACAACTTACAGATTTCGCCCCAAATTTTGTCATTTTTGCGCGAGCAGCAACCGGAAACACCTTCTCCGCCGCGACGGAATGCGAAGCAGCGGCGTCGCGCTTGGCGCGCTCGAATTCACCGCGACTCCGAGGCGAGAGCGAGCGTACGTGCGCGTGCATGCGAGCGTGCGCGAGGCGGGCCTGCATCCCTCGACCCGGCGATCTCGCCGCCGCGGGCGTGACCTTTCCCCCTTCCTTCATTCAAACCTGATCCTGTCGCTTGCTGCAGCTGGACAAGCCCGCCAAGCCGGCACTCTCCTTTTCCGGTTGATGTTGCCGAAGGAAAAAAAAAAAAAACTAACTTTTTTTTTTTTGCAACACGCTGGCAGCGCTACTCTTTCGTTACTGCGCAAGTCTCTGCGCTTCACTTCACTAACCTGGCACTAGGTCACACCATAGGGCTGTTCATAGTAAAACCCCTATATATAAAAAATAGCGCCAACCACTTCCCTCCTCCTCCGTTCCACTGTCGCGCTCGGCGCAGCCAGCGCGATCGAGGCGCGATATCCACAGTGGCGCCGCCTACATAGGGCCTGCCGTGGCAGACGACAGCTAACGCGCTACCAGAGGAAATCTGCGAAAAACTTCGATCGTGCCCTGCGGAGAAGTTTTTGAGGTGCGATTTTGCTTCGTCAGTCAGTAACTGGCCTTAATAATGCCGTTTTGGAAGTAGCAACGCGACGATGCGAGACGGCGTAAATACCAAGTGTGCAGCAAGCACTTGCGCTCGCCGGATGTTAAACAAAAACAAAAAAAGCCTTTTGCCCTCGCCTTGTCGGTTGCGGCAACTTAAGGCGCAGCAGCATGCCATCACGACGAAGTTCTTGTCCCTAACTCGTTTGATCCGTTTGTGCGTACACCACTTTCGTCGCACAGGCCCGAGAATGGCGGTGGGAGCACGCTGGAAAGAAAAAAAAATATACAAAAGCGCAACGAGTGCTTCCACGTGACACGGATTGGCCAATGGTGTAGCGGAGGAAGCTGGGGTGACAGGAGCCGGCGAGGAGGAAACGCCGGGGTGAGCGCGGTGGCGGCAACATCTAAGAATAGCACTACTTTTTATATATAGTCCGACGTAACGCCACAGAACACGCGAGCGCACGCGCACGCTATGCACGTTTACAAAAACGACCGCACCGGCGCAGCCAACGTAACCGGCTGCTTCCGACGCGCCCCGACGGGCCCGGCGCCGAATAGGCTCCTGACCCATTCCCGCGTTGGTCGCGCCGACTGCGCCGACCCAGAATGCCATTTCGCGCGAAGAAATAAAGTCGCCCACGCCGCTTCGCCGCGGTCGCAGACAGCCGTTCAAAGCGGCGCGCGGGCTTGCAATCGTTCTCCGCATGCTCCGAAGATAACAGCGCACGGCGCGCGCATCGGAGTATTGAGGGCGTTTCGGCTGGCGCAGCGCAACCGACGTAGCATGACTTGCCGCAAACGACGCTGGCCCACGCGCCGATAACATCGGACTATAAACGGGCCTTACACGACTTTACGACGCCATCGGTAAGCGGTAAGAATCGAGTAAATAAGGTAAGCGTTTCTTTTTCGAATTTTCGTGCCGAACCTGCATATAACGAGATCCTCTATACAACGAAGTTTTTCGGGAAGTTGTCAATTTCGCTATATCCAGGTTTAACTGTATATGTTAAGTGTGTTTATGCATAAAGTGAGAACTGCAACTGAACGTATTTTGCTCGTTTACGTTGCTTGCTCAGGGCCTTACGTATGTTTGTCTATTGTCATGGCTTGATTACTGTGTTTACAATATGCATGTGCTCATTGTGTTTAGATTAAGTAGGGGTGGACATTGTTGGCAATAATGCCAGGGAATTTCAAATACAATGCTGTAACTTCAAAGGTCGGACACATTCGCATGTCGGTCGCAATCTCTTATGGGTTATGCACATGTGAACTGTGTGATATGGAATGTTCTGTTCTCGGTAGTAAGTCATGGGCACCTTGCTTTATAATGCTGACACATGCTCTTGGAGGAAGGAGGTAGAAAGATAGGAAGACAGGCAGGTTCACCAGTGTAAATACAAGCGACTATGCTGAGGAAGGGATCTAAAGGGAATAAGAGGAAACAAGAAAGCAGAGTTTTAAAAGAAAAAGCAAAATAATGTGTGCACATCAATGCGATGCCGTGCACTACAGCAACAACCCACATGTCGAGTAGCAGGGCAATGCATGGTTGTTGAACACAGTCTGAACAATGGTTCTCTCCCCCAACAAGGGGCAATAAGCGCAGTCAAGTGTGATTTTCTAGCCACACCACAATGAGGGCAAGTTAAATAAAAGACCTCGTATCGTTATCTCGGCCGCCTCAGAAGTTTACGGTAAACACTGAGATCTGTTTCGTGCAAGATCACTACTATATTGGCCGCGAACAACAAGTTGAAATAATTTTTGGAATTGTCTAACTTTGCGTAGAATTTATTTTTCCTTCCAGGTACGACGGTCGCATAGAGGTCCAGTAGTCATCAGGACAAATAATTCTGAACAAATACGAAGGACGTGATGTTTTTGAGTTGACGATGCCATTATGTCAAAATAAAACACATATTTAATTGAACAAGCATTTTTTCTCTTATTAGCAATGGATGAACAAAAACCTCATTTGGATCTCTCTGCGTTGACTCAAGCACTGCGAAATGTGTACGGAGTGTGCTCCGCAGGACAAAATATTTTTTTTATGTTGCGTGGTTCCCAGAAGAGTTCTTCTTTTCAAATACGCACATTTTCATGCAGCGCGTTCATTCTTTCTGTTTTCATGCTAGTCATGGATAGCTATTTTTTCATAAAAGCTGCGAGCAGGTAGCTTTCTAAGTTCTTCATTAGATAACTTATCTATAGAAAATTTGACCTTACGGTAAGTACAGCACGTGTGTGTTCTGTTCGTGATGTTGTACTTATCTGCTATTTTACATAATTTTGGTTATATAAAAACTTATTTGGTCACAACCGCATGAAGCTCATGGAAGTTCGTACGTTATGCTTGTTTCACATTTTAGAAGCTGTAGGCACAAACATTGCCTATCCGCTTTGTTGTCTTTTTGGTCTGTTGCAGTTTGTCTTTTACTTATTACTTTCGAAGCTTGGTATATATATATATATATATATATATATATATAAGTACTCATTCATTGTTAAAAACGTACAGTGAAACTATGCTGCTAAATTTCTTGTATTGTAAATAAATCATTCGCCTTTGAAAAATATGTTCTGTGTCTGTCTACATGAACACGTCTGCAGGAGGGTACGGTGCTCGACGATTGAAACGCGATCTCGGACAGCATGGCAGCCGCCGCTTGTTGCGCCACTGGTGATCGCTGGGTGATCGCTGAGGGGGCCGAATGCAGTTACGATGCATGAAAAAGCATCTCGCTTTCATATGACACAAAAATGCATCATCTCAGTGTCATCAGCGCCCACCGGTGGCCCAAAAATTCCCGGCCGCCATGTTGTCCGAGATCCGCTTCAATCGCCAAACACTGTACAGCATACTTTGAGATCGCGTACACAGATGAAGTGGGCATTCGCTAAAGCATACTTCTTGTGGTAGGAGAAATACTTACGATTTTAAAAAGTTGTCGCAGTTTCACCTGAAAGGCGAAGCATCAATTGCAATAGCAAATTTGTAGAGAGCGATACGGAGTAATGATAGTAGATTTATCAGGTGTATAACCTTGGAGATGCAGCAGCACCGGCAACACGCAGAACTGTTGTCGACGCCGTCGGCGTTTTGCCCGCGTTCGCACAAAATGCGTACGGCGTTGGTGACTGTTGCCGGAGCCTCTGATATAAATAGGCACTTGATGCCGCAGCTAAACGTCGCCTCCGTTCCCTCCCCCTCCCCCCCCCCTCCCCGCCACGGCCTTTCGCGCGTCGGAAGAAGGCGCGTTTGTTCGACATATATGGTGATTGTAAAGGAGGGAAGAGACGCCTACTTCTGCAGCCCTTAAGAGAGCACGGTGCAGAGCGCGCGTTTTTTCTTCGCCGTGCGTTCACTCCCCGTGAAAGCGTGCGTCCCTCGCGCCCTTTCACTCGCACATACAGCGTTCGGCGCGCGGCGACGATTTCATCTCCACTGACGTCATATGGAACCTCACGGCAACGGCGACGACGATGGCGACGCCGATGGCAGAAATCTGCTTTGTAGTGTCCACATAATTGCTATCGCAATAATAACTGTGTATATGGCGCGCAGTTGATATAACGAAGCAGAAGCACTCAACTAATGTACACGATACGTGTGTCCGAATTCAATCACTCCTTCGAGATAATTAGGCATGCAAGTGTGCAGTCCATCTCACCTGTTTGCAACCACTTCATGGAACACCTTGCGTTGCCAGACAGCACAATAGCATCGTGCCCGCTTAATACAGCACGCGCACTTTAATACAGTCTGCACAGTGTTTTTTTAAAATAAATGTTGGCATAACTAAAAGTTGTTTGTGCACGAATGCGCCCGTCTTCCGCATGGAGAATCACTTGCATTTAAGATAGCAGAAAGTGCTCATTACGGTTGTGCTCATAATACAAATGTAGCGCAAAACAGAATGGGCAAATCGCGCTTATTCCAGGTTCATTTTGCGTCTAAGCCATCGACTTGCAAGGTAAGGAATGGAGCCGTTGTAAGCTTCGGCATGGCGGCAAAATCCCGCTTGGTTATACGAGATTTTCAAACACTTCATTCGTTCCTTTAACGACAGTCGCCACGGTAACAAGGTGACTTTAGCGCTTCAGCCGCACCTGTCGCATTCCGATGGGAATGCAAAAACGCTTGTGTCATACTTTCGGTGCGTGTTAAATAACTCCAGTTGACCACAAATAATCCTTACCTCTCCATTACTGCGTCCCTCGTAATGCACAGCAGTATCGGGATGCTAAGCCCCACAATATAAATTCTTTAACCACGCATCGATCTCTTTTCTCCCTTCATTCATTTAACCTCGACGGCACTGCAAGTATGACCATGGTAGCTAGTCTCAACGTCACATGCGCTTGGCAGGTGAAGATGTGAAAACAAGCTAGCCTGTGCAAAGAACTGAAGCTTCCAATATTTGCAATGCAGTTACGGTAGGCTCACGCGCACAGATACCGACGCGCCTTGCTGCTTCAAAATAAACACTGAATCAATAACTACAACGAAGCGGCGTTAAAGGGGCGGTTCGAGAGCATGCTTCGCGTACTCACAAAACCTATATCATCTTCATCCTCAGCAGCAGCAGCACATTTATATGTCCACTGCAGGATGTCCCTGCAGGATGTCCACTTCTTTGTCCCTGCATGTGATCTCCGTTTACCCCTGCCTTGCGCTAGCCGATTTCAATTTCTACCTGCAAATTTCCTAATTTCATCACCCCACCTAGTCCTCTGCCGCCCTCCACTGCGCTTCTCTTCTCTAGGCACCCATTCCATACCTATATATTCCATCGATTATCTACCCTGCGCATTACATGGCCTGCCCGCTCCATTGTATATATGTCAATCTTACTGACAGGGCAGTCCTAGCTGTTGCGGCCCGTGGAGGTGCATGGAAATATTTGTCGGTTCAACAAACGAAGATGTGCCGGCCAAATCCCGCCCGCTTACTCGACGTCTCAGAATAGCGGAGCCGGGTTGCCGTTATGCCATCGATGCAGCGCAACAGCGCAACCTTGAAGCAAGTGCAGTGAATTATATAGTTGCAGGTGTGAATGTTGGCGGCGGATCAGTTTGAACTGAACCTCGTGAACGAGGTTGAAAGCTTCACGGACAAAACCAAGTTCCTGGTTAAATAGCGACTGCAGCGAACATTCTGCAGCATGCAGAATAAAGAGAAAGCATTGAAGAAAAACATCCGCCTGGCGAAGCAGTTTTTATTTTCGCGCAGCTCCCATGCTCCATAATCTTACCCCCTTTTAGCCTTTCCGCCCCACATGACAGCTGTTGAAAGTGGTATTCGTACACTGCTACTCATTTAAATACATCTTCACTATCACCAACCACCCAAGCGTCGCGACAGTTACACTAACTATATGTATACAACGCGCGATCGCCGACGGTGAACGATCGACATAAAACGACCGCCTTGGAAGCACAAGTGTATGTAGATTTTCTGTGCGTGTCCTCCGTGACAGCATATGTGATGTGGTGCAGTGGTTAGCGTGCTTGTTTTTCACGGTATGTACCCAGGTACGATTCGTAGTGTTTCCGTGTTTGTGCAATCTGCGTTTGCATGTTTGTGTGCTGCGTATTATCAATATCCTATAATATGGTTCTGTGCTATGTGTATGAAACCGCGTGCAAAACTACTCTGGGCGGTATCTGTCTATGAATAAATAAAATTTCACATAAAATACCCGATTGAGACACCTAATCTTGAGCCGCATTATATTTGAGCCGCTTAGTAAGCCAGACAGATTTGATCTGAAATACCGCATAAAAATTTCGCGTTATGTGGCCGTTTTCTAAGCGGCCCTACATTGCAACGGATGGGCCGCATAAAATAGGCCGCATACGCAATAGGTCACTTGGAGTAAGCCATTTATAAGCGTCGAAATATTGATCTACTTTCTGCGTTATATGCGTTGTTTTAAGCCAGCATTGACTAAGAGTGTATAGTAACTTAGCGGTCCTCGCACGCACCAATTGGTAAGCCACCGCTTGCCCCATGGAATATTATTTGATATTTCGAATTACCTATATGTGAAATTTATTTGTGATCCCTTTCAGATTCGATATATTCGAGTTAGACTGTACTCATATTTCTGGCTGCGACGGAACTGACGCTCTAGCATACGGGTTGCTATCGCATCCCGTTAGTGTCAACGTCCCAAAGCGTAATCTAGTTTCGTAATCAGACGTAACTAATCCTTTTCGGTCCAATTGTGTCCCAATGCATGCGTCCTGTGTACCGAAGTTGTGTTGTCGTAAGGAAGCATCACTACTGCAAAGAATCAAAACAGAATCCCCTTATGCGCGTCAATGACTTTAGCAAAGACCGCATCAATTCTCTATTTTCTACATCTTGCAACGATACAGGAGAGAGAGACAGACGGACTAACTATACATGGTGCTTCCAGCAGCCTCCCTGTTCCTTGGTTTGTGTCCTTCCAGGGTTTTTTCTGCTGTGTTACCATTTGTTGGCGTTTCCCTACGTAACAGCATCCATTGATAGACGCCGTAAATATACGGCACGCTGCAGGCGATCATACAATACAATCGGCAATGAAGAAGAATTTTGGAAGAACGAGAATTACGGCGCAAGAATGTTTAATACAACAAAAATACACCACACTTTCACCAGTTTCTGGCTGGCAAAGAAAATGTACGCAGACAGTAAAAGGCGAAACCTATGAAACAGATTGCCATTGTTTGTGTATTTGTGAAATAATTCAGGCTGCTGACGAACGTATCAGGATAGTGCTCAACGGGAGTATTGATCCAGCAGACAATTCAAAGAAGTCTAGGTAGTGGATCTCTTAATCTGTTATGAGATCGCTGTTCAGTCGACCGAAGGAACTAAGAAAAGAGTTGGATCGCTAGACGTGCCAAAATCAGAGTTCCGAATCAGTGGGACGTATTCCGAACGCAAGATTCGGGGTTTCCTGTAATGCTAACACCAAAGCACGCACAATTCTTGTGACTGCAACCAGCAACAGCCATCTTCGTCATCTAGATGTTCAGCGCAGATATCGCCAGACGTCTGCTTGAGTAAAAAAACATGAGCTTGTGCAACATCGCCAGAGCTTTCTCCCCCAAAGTTGAACAAACTCAGACTCACGTTCAAACTTAAGGTTGTATATATAGTAGTAACTGGGTTTTTCAATGGGCCAAGCGTATTTAGACAAATGAAAAGCACAACTTCGCGGTTATCTTGGGTTTATTTACCCAACAGTTTCGGTCAGTCGACCGACCTTTTTCAAGGGATACAGGAAATTCTCGCAACAGTCTTTTTATAACTTCAGATAGAGAAAGAACATGCCAAAAAAGGAGAGAAGGGAGAGAGGGAGCGAGAGAAAAAAACCATGCGGGAGAGCGGCGATGGCCAGAGAGATTCGTAACGGGGTTCTGCATGACGCGTTCCTGTCATCATTGGCAGTGGACAGGTCTTTGATACGGTCCCTGTTACAGGCGCTTTTACATGATCGACGACGATGCACGGCGCATTAACGTCAACAGTGGCAGTGGACATGTCATTGATACCAGTGGCGTAGCCAGAAATTTTGTTCGGGGGGGGGGGCTCATAATGCAGCGCGGCTTCCTCCTTATAGAATTTGTCGAGGGATCAAATGCATGAATAATAACTGCATTGCCAATTTCATTGTATATTAGATGCTGCAAACGAATTATTGAACGCTATGCACTGTCCATTAAAATATGTATGTTTTCATAACAGAATATATTCGTATGCCCCAAAAAATGTGGCAGAAATAACTGATATCAATGCTTCCGTGTTTTTTTTTTTCTAATTAATAAGTAAAGAAAACATCTCATGAAGTTTAGAACTATTGACCCTTTTCGCGGAGCAGTTTGTCTTAGAGAAACGAGATGGCGCTCACGGCGGCGCGCCATACCTCTCCTCAGCGACCGCGCACGAATACGAAACCATTACCGATTCTACCTTGCTTCTGTGCGATCAGCTGTAGGAAATGCAACTGAGTTTTCGCTAACACACTGTGCTCCAATTATGCTAGATTGAATAATGTGGATTGAAGACGCGTGCAGTAGTTGGCTGCAAAAATAGTGACTGTTATGTTAAGGAATAGAATGAATCTGTGTGGCGAAGTTCGCGGACCGCTGCTGCAACTGTCCGAACGTGTTACCGGCACTTCGTGATGTACGGCTTTCCTCGAGGATACAGAAATTTGATCATCCGCCAGCCTTGTATCGCTAACCTTTAAAGAAAGGGCTTCATCCCCAGAACGTCGGCAACAGTGAGTACCACTCGTTAAACAATGACAAAGGGAGTAGCGCCGCTTCCTGTCATAGTAAGTTTCGCGCACGTTATCTATACACATCTGTCCAAGTGGCAGGAAAACTTACGCCCACTCTATCGCCGACGTATCAAGAATAAGTGAATTGACGCACACTTGAATATATGCCCACTGTATACACACAATAAATGACGGACTACACCTATGGCGCACCAATGGTCGAAGCTGAATGTTTCGTGACGGTCCACAAGAGTAAGCAAGTTACTAGCTGTAATATATATTTTCTACAAGGTATTACAATGCACAAAATAGCTACGTTTCAAGCCTTGTGCGCAGCAAGAACAAATCTATCGGATTCGGAACTGAGCACACCCGTGAGCGATTAGGCAGAAAATAATCAGATAGTGGCCGCACCGAGGAACTTCACTGAGTCAGAAACTGACAAGCCACTGCTTCAAAATATTTGCCGAATAAAGAACAAAGAGCAAAACACACTAATCCTGACTGAATTCATAATCGCAAAACTTGGAATGCATATTTAGCCCCGCTTTTAGAAGAAGCACCATATAAACTGCCTGCGCCGTTTGGACATAGCTCAGTCAGCTCCGAAAGAGCTTTTGCATGTTCTCTCAAGCTGTGATCAAAGCTTCGTGTCGTCCACCTAGTCACCGTCTACGATATCTCCGAAACCAGAGGTTTTCTAAGCCGCGCCGGCGTCATACACTTCCATTGTAAACAAGGAGGCAACGGAGGCAGTTGAGGAAAGCAATGGACGCGTCACCACGTGATCAAATATGGCAGCGCCCACGGGATCGCTGCGAAAAGAGTCAATATGAGTTCGAAACCAGCCAAGCAGTGCATGCAGCTTATATGAAAAACGTAAAGGCCATGAAATGAATAAGTTGAGGACAAGTATTTTGATAAATCTTTGCCATTCAAAAACCTTGTTTACATTTTTCTACATATGCAACGGCCAGGAAGAAACCTCAATGACGCTATCTCTCGTTGCAATCGATTGCGCAGGAGCAGCTGTAATTCGTCGTGTATTGTAATTACACCGAGATAATACTCGCAGCAGTGAGTACAAATAAAAAGTGCGAGTTCTGCAAAGTATATATTAGAAATGCGAAGATAGAATTTAATATACAAATGCGAAGATACAACTCGCTAAAGGGCAAAAAAAAAAGAGTCGCTGGAAACAAAGTTCACTGCTTGTATACACAAAACCTCGCAGAAAGATATTTAAAAGTACGTATGAGTCTCCAATAAATCTACGTATTTAAACAAACGTCAGTGTATATAATGCGTCAAATACAACAAATAAACATGTTGCTCAGTCACAGATAGTAAACTTTGAGCACAAAAAGACAGATGATCCTGGCAAAAACATAACTATGATCGCAGAAATCGTGATATGTACTTGGGCCATGCAGTGGTCGCGACAGTGCCATGTGGGTAGAATAATAGAGGAATAATGCATAAATCAGTACGAAAATGTGTAAGTTAACTGCGTGCACAACGCCAACAATTATTCTGCACCCAAAATTAAAGGAGGGTATTCCTTCGTTTCAAAAAATAAATAAAAGCAGGTAGCTGAAAAGGAAAGAAAAGGGCAAACGAAGGCCACAGATGATGCGGTAAGTTGAACTACCCAATATCCGAGTGTTTTTGGCGAACGCCGCGTGGGCCGGGCTTTCAATGAGCAAGGTCGGTCAAAATTGGTTATTGGTATCCTCGTAATTTTTGTATTCGCGTGATAATTGTGATCATGATGCTAACTGCAAATAAACTGGCGAAA